>NW_026608253.1:0-55000 GCF_029499605.1 Hyla sarda
ATCTCGTCCTCATATCCCGTTCTCATATCCTGTCCGCATATCCTGTCCTCATATCCTTTCCTCATATCTCGTCCTCATATCCTGTCTCCATATCATGTCCTCATATCCCCCCCCTAATTTCCTGTCCTCATATCCTGTCCTTATATCCTGTCCTCATATCCCGTCCTCATATCCCGTCCTCATATCCCGTCCTCATATCCCGTCCTCATATCCCGTCCTCATATCCAATCCACATATCCTGTCCTCATATCCTGTCCTCATATCCCATCCTCATTTTCCGACCTCATATCCCGTCCTCATTTCCAGTCCTCATATCCTGTCCTCATATCTCAACCTATTATTCTGATAGGACGGGATATGTTTGTGTGCTGGAACATACATACACATACATTGATCACTGTCATTTGAATAAACTGTTGACATGCTGTCCAGAAGTTTCGATCTCTGCGATCACCCGGCCGCTCCATCCGACCTTCTCATTTCACTTATGCATCGAAAGGGTTCAGGTTGAGTGACAGCCGGGGAGCGAGGCCAGTGCTGTTGCGCACTTCCCACTTCTCTGACTGGATAACAGATCGAAAGTTTATTCAAATGACAGCGACGCTTTAACATTTAAGGGGTTAATGGACAATATGGAGTACAATGTATACGGCTGCATCTTCTCCTTCTATAGCTGTCACGTCTTACAGGAGCCCCGCCGGGGGATTGCAGACCCCGCAGAGCAGACAGTAGAGCTGGGATTCTGGGCTCTTGTTCTTGGCACGTCTCTCGGGAGGATTACGTGGATTATCACGGCCGGTAATGAAGCCTCCGGCGCCAGATTTCTTGTTCTTTTCTCTGCCGGCTCAGTGTGAAGATTATAGACGGATACGATTAATCTCACCGATTTACCAGACGCCCCCTCTAAGGACGTGTTCACACCAGGAAGATTCAGTTCCCACATCTGCTGAAATCTGTTCGGTGCATCTGTGTGCGGATCAGTGGAATCTGCTGCATGTGAACAGGGACTGAGGAGTTGGGAGTAGGGCTGCGCCATTTATTGCAAAATCAATCAGATTACCATATTGGCCGGGCACGATTACATATTCCCCAAATCCTGTGATTATTATGTTGCATTTTGAATTTTTGCACCAGCCTGGCCCCAGACCCAACCCCCCATGTGTGTTTCATATGGTGCCGAGGTACAAGTGAAACATAAACCTGATACTTACCTATCCCTGCTCCCCCGTAGACTTGAGGCAGATCCTATTCTCCGCGCGGTCCCAGTGTCTTCTCTGTGCTTCCTTCTTCCGAGACAAGCAGCTGCCTCTAGGACCTTTTCGCTCACTGGCCGCAGCGATATCCTGTCTGGGTTTGTTATTGGCTGAGCCAGAAGGTCCTGTTTCATGATAGGGCAGGGAAGAGGGAGCCCTGAGCTTATCCAGAACCCCTTTCCCTGCCTATTGCATGACCATCCTAAACAGCGGCGCTACAACTTGACGACAGTCCTTACATAGCAACATAGAATGTGTCGGCATAAGAACCATTTGGCCCATCTAGTCTGCCCAATAATCTGAACCCTATCAATAGTCCCTGGCCCTATCTTATATGGAGGATAGCCTTATGCTTATCCCATGCATGCTTAACCCCTTAAGGACTCAGCCCCTCGTGACGTCACGCCCGCCCCCTCAACGAAAGTCTATGGGAAGGGGGCGTGCCCCCTTCCCATAGACTTTCGTTGAGGGGGCGGGCGTGACGTCATAGGGCGGCCCTGAACACGGAAGCCCGCACACGGGTTCGGAACAATAAACTTCCGGAAGCTGGGGAGCGGAGCTACGGAAGCAGGGCAGTGGAGTACCCCTTTAAGGACTGAGCGTTTTTCCATTTTTGCACTTTCGTTTTTCCCTCCTCATCTTCTAAAAATCATAACGCGCTCAATTTTGCACCTACAGAGCCATATAAGGGCTTTTTTTTTGGGGGGGGGGGGGGTCACCAATTGTACTTTTTAATTACATTACTTATTTTATAACATAATCCGCGGCGGAGAAAATTAAAAATTATTTGTGGCGTGAAATAAAAAGAAAAAACGCAATTTTGCTAATTTTTAGGGCTTCCGATTCTATGCAGTGCACTTTTCGGTAAAAAGTACACATTATCTTTATTCTGTAGGTCCATATGGTTACAAGGATACCCAAATTATACAGTTTTTATTTATTTATAAAATTATAATTACATGCACCAAAATTAGTATGTGTTACACTCTGCGCTCCGGCCGTGAGCGCATGGTCCCTGTGTCCCCGTCTGCCGGTGGGGCTGGGATTCGCATTAAAGGACGAGCCCGCATGCGAATCCCAGCCCGTCACTCACCGCGTTCCGCTGCTGCCTCCCCCTCTGTGTCTCAGGGCCAGTGCCCCCCATCTCCTAGGGCCAGTGCGCCCATAATTAGTTGTTGCACCTGACACTACATTATAAAGTCCCTGCACCACCCACACTTCCCTGCCGGATCTTCAGTGCCCCTAGCCTGAGATTACCGTATTTTTCACCGTATAAGATGTTCCGGCATATAAAATGGTATAGGAGGTAATACTCTGGTATAGGAGGTAATACTCACGTGTCCCCGCCACTCCGCACCCGCCACCGCTCGTCACTGCTGCCCTGGATGTCACCCTCCATCGCTGTCGCCGCGTCCCCGTCGCTCCGGAATGTCTCTGCTGCCCGGTATCCTAGCTCTCCATAGCCACCATCACGTCGCTACGCACGCCGCTCCTATTGGATGACGGGACGGCGTGCGCGACGACGTGATGACGACGAGGGAGAGCGCCGGCCATGCAGGGGATCCCGGCATGGAGCAGTCATTCGACAATCGTACACCGAGGAGGCAGGTAAGGTCCCTCCCGGTGTCCTGTAAGCTGTTCGGGATGCCGCGATTTCACCGCGTTGGTCCCGAACAGCCTGACTGAGCAGCCAGGTTAGTTTCACTTTCACTTCAGACGCGGCGGTCAGCTTTGATTGCCGCGTCTGAAGGGTTAATACAGGGCATCACCGCAATCGGTGATGTCCTGTATTAGCTGCGGGTCCCGGCCGTTGATGGCCGTAGGGACCGCTGCAATAGGACAGAATTTTAATGTGTATTTGCCCTATAAGACGCACCAACTTTTCCCCCCCAGTTTTGGGGAAGAAAAAGTGCGTTCCTCATTGCCTGTTGCCTTACCCGTGTATCCAGACCTTCCCGCTACGTTATTTGACTCTGCACCTTTGCCGGCTTCCTTGACCTTCTGCTACGTTTGACTTCACTTCTGCCTCTTCCTCTGGTACCCCGCCTTGCCCAGCTACCTGTGTTGTCGAGTCATAACGGGGGTAGCGACCTGGGAGTCTCCTGCCGCAGCAAGCCCATCCTGCCTTGCAGCGGGCTCTGGTGAAGACCAGCGGCACCTTAGACTCCGCTCCCCGATACGGTCCGTGTCATCAGCCACTCAGGTAGAGGATCCACATCCTGCTCCGTAACAGTTTAAAATTGTCATCTTCTGACCCTTATAACTTTTTTTATTTTTCTACGTACAGGGCGGTATGAGGGCTTATTTTTTGCGCCGTGGTCTGTAGTTTTTATCAGTACCATTTTTGTTTTGATGGGACTGTTTGTTTGCTTTTTATTATGTTTTTTATGGTATATGAATGTTAGGATTCGGCAGGCTGGATGTGGATCCTCTGTGTCAGCGAGGGATTGGCGTGGACCGTGTCGGTGGACCGGTTCTAAGATGCTACTGGTATTCACCAGAGCCCGCCGCAAAGCGGGATGGTCTTGCTGCGGCGGTAGCAACCAGGTCGTATCCACCGGCAACGGCTCAACCTCGCTGACTGCTGAGAAGGCGTGGGACAGAAGGACTAGGCAGAGGCAAGGTCAGACGTAGCAGAAGGTCGGGGGCAGGCGGCAAGGTTAGTAGTCAATGGCAATAGCAGAAGATCTGGAACACAGGCTTTGGACAACACTAAACGCTTTCTCAAAGCAACAAGATCCGGCAAGGAAGGAAAGGGGAAGTGAGGTTATATAGACAGGGAGCAGGTGGAAGCTAGTAGACTGATTGGGCCAGGCACCAATCATTGGTGCACTGGCCCTTTAAATCTTAGAGAGCTGGCGCGCGCGCGCCCTAAGGAGCGGAACCACGCGCGCCAGGATGTGACAGCCGGGGACCGGGACAGGTGAGTGACTTGGGATGCGATTCGCGAGCGGGCGCGTCCCGCTATGCGAATCGCATCCCCGCCGGCAGTGTCAGTGCAGCGCTCCCGATCAGCAGGTCTGACCGGGGCGCTGCAGAGAGAGGAACGCCGCGAGCGCTCCGGGGAGGAGAAGGGACCCGGAGCGCTCGGCGTAACAATGAAGTGACCAAAAGTTCACAATTTTGGACTGTGGGATTTTTTTACGTTAAGGGGGCGGGGTGTGATGTCACAAGGGGGCGTGGCCAACCACAACAGCACGTGCACAGTGTTCGGAACTAAATGTTCCAAACGCTGGCCAGTGGAGTACCCCTTTAATGGCACGTGAAGGTGGAGGAGCAGGGACCCAGAGCGCTCGGCGTAACAGTACCCCCCCTTAGGTCTCCCCCTCTTTTTGTCCGGTAGTTGCTTCACGTGGGACGAGGACATTGGGAGCGATTGTAGAGTTTCCTTCTGGAAGACAGAGAAGTCCTCATCAAAGGCAGGCAGTTCAGAAGTAGTGGGAATGGGGAGGGGGGGCAGAGGGTGAAGCTTGGCACGGGGCAGAGTGTTACCAGGACGGGGGCTATGAGGAGGCAAAGCATAGTCCTGATAGGCCTTGGGGAGACCAGGTGTAGGATAAGGCACTGAGGCTTGCCTGACGGGACTGGGAGCAGACGTGAGGCATTTTTTGTGGCAAGCAGGACCCCAATTCTTGATCTCCCCGGTGGTCCAGTCAAGGGTGGGAGAATGACGCTGGAGCCATAGCAGACCGAGGAGGACTTCAGAGGTGCAGTTGGGCAAAACAAAAAATTCTATTTTTTCGTGATGCAGTCCAATGCTCATGAGCAGGGGATCTGTGCGGTAACGCAAGGTGCAGTCCAATTTAACTCCGTTGACCGAGGAAATGTAGAGCGGCTTGACGAGACGGGTCACAGGGATGTTGAACCTATTCACCAAAGAGGCCAGAATAAAATTTCCCGCAGAACCAGAGTCCAAGAACGCCATAGCTGAGAAGGAAGAGTTGTCAGAAGGAGAAATCCGTACGGGCACAGTGAGACGTGGAGAAGCAGACTTCATACCAAGAGACGCCACACCCACGTGAGCTGGGTGCGTGCGTGCATTTCCCAGACGTGGAGGACGAATAGGGCAATCCACCAAGAAATGTTCGGTACTGGCGCAGTACAGACATAAATTTTTATCCCTACGGCGAGTCCTCTCTTCCTGGGTCAGACGAGACCGATCCACTTGCATAGCCTCCTCGGTGGGAGGCACAGGGGTAGATTGCAAAGGATACTGTGAGAGAGGTGCCCAGAGATCAAGGTCTTTTTCCTGGCGGAGCTCCTGACGTCTTTCAGAAAAACGCATGTCAATGCGGGTGGCCAGATGAATAAGTTCATGCAGGTTAGCAGGAATCTCTCGTGCGGCCAGCACATCTTTGATGTTACTGGAAAGGCCTTTTTTAAAGGTCGCGCAGAGGGCCTCGTTATTCCAAGATAATTCGGAAGCGAGAGTACGAAATTGGATGGCGTACTCGCCTACTGAAGAATTACCCTGGACCAGGTTCAGCAGGGCAGTCTCGGCAGAAGAAGCTTGGGCTGGTTCCTCGAAGACACTACGGACTTCAGCGAAGAAGGACTGGACTGTGGCTGTGGCAGGATCATTGCGGTCCCAGAGCGGTGTGGCCCAAGACAAGGCCTTTCCAGACAGAAGACTCACTACGAACGCCACCTTAAACCGTTCTGTGGGAAATTTGTCCGACAACATCTCCATATGCAGGGAACATTGAGATAAGAATCCACGGCAGAGTCTAGAGTCCCCATCAAATTTGTCCGGCAGGGACAAGCGGAGGCTAGGAGCGGCCGGTCGCTGCGGAGGAGGTGCAGGAGCTGGCGGAGGAGATGGTTGCTGCTGTAGCAGAGGCAGAAGTTGCTGTAACGTGGCGGTCAACTGCGACAGCTGCTGTCCTTGTTGGGCGATTTGCTGTGATTGCTGAGCGACCACCGTGGGAAGGTCAGCGAGACTTGGCAGCGGCACCTCAGCGGGATCCATGGCCGGATCTACTGTTATGATTCGGCTAGCTAGAGGTGGATCCTCTGTGTCAGCGAGGGATTGGCGTGGACCGTGTCGGTGGACCGGTTCTAAGATGCTACTGGTATTCACCAGAGCCCGCCGCAAAGCGGGATGGTCTTGCTGCGGCGGTAGCAACCAGGTCGTATCCACCGGCAACGGCTCAACCTCGCTGACTGCTGAGAAGGCGTGGGACAGAAGGACTAGGCAGAGGCAAGGTCAGACGTAGCAGAAGGTCGGGGCAGGCGGCAAGGTTCGTAGTCAATGGCAATAGAAGGAGATCTGGACACAGGCTTTGGACAACACTAAACGCTTTCACTGGCACAAGGCAACAAAATCTGGCAAGGAAGTGCAGGGGAAGTGAGGTTATATAGACAGGGAGCAGGTGGAAGCTAGTAGACTGATTGGGCCAGGCACCAATCATTAGTGCACTGGCCCTTTAAATCTTAGAGAGCTGGCGCGCGCGCCCTGAGGAGCGGAGCCGCGCGCGGCAGGACGTGACAGCCGGGGACCGGGACAGGTGAGTGACTTGGGATGCGATTCGCGAGCGGGCGCGTCCCGCTATGCGAATCGCATCCCCGCCGGCAGTGTCAGTGCAGCGCTCCCGATCAGCAGGTCTGACCGGGGCGCTGCAGAGAGAGGAACGCCGCGAGCGCTCCGGGGAGGAGAAGGGACCCGGAGCGCTCGGCGTAACAATGAAGTGACCAAAAGTTCACAATTTTGGACTGTGGGATTTTTTTACGTTAAGGGGGCGGGGTGTGATGTCACAAGGGGGCGTGGCCAACCACAACAGCACGTGCACAGTGTTCGGAACTAAATGTTCCAAACGCTGGCCAGTGGAGTACCCCTTTAATGGCACGTGAAGGTTTTATGACTAATGCAGATGTTAGTGTTCTCTTACTAAAACTACTGATGAAGATCTTCACAGGTTGGCTCATATGACTCTGGTGTGTGACATGTTACCCATAGAGATGTGGGCAGGAAAACTCCGACTGGAGGCCAATAAAGAAATTAGTTGCAGAGAGACCCTTGTTCAGCCTTCTTCTCTCTGACAAAGATAAAAAAACAAAGCACTTGAGCACTTTATCCTCACAGGGTGAACAGGAAGAGGAACAGTGACTTAATTCTAGGCAGGACTCCCTCTAGGGAAGAGATATGTGGCCTAGGTGTAGGTATGCCTAGCAGTAGCAGAAGTTACCAGCCCAGATTGGCCCTAACTGGTTTGGGTCCAACCCTTCTCCTAGGAGAGGGAGGTTTGCCTAGGGACTTCTCCCACAACCATTGGTTGGGAGGTTCATGTGACCAAGAGATTATTTATCTGTTATACATTAATGCACAAATATTAACCCTTTCTATTCTGAATAGAAAAAAACGAAATCTTGCGTCTTATGCCTCTCTGAGTACAGATAATGTATAGATGTGACCTGCAGTCCTATGTAACACCACAGATAACACAGTGATAACTCTCTGAGTACAGATAATGTAGTAGATGTGATCTGCAGTCCCATGTAACACTACAGAAAACACAGTGATAACTCTCTGAGTAAAGATAATGTAGAAGATGTTTCCTGCAGTCCTATGTAACACCACAGATAACAGTGATAACTCTCTGAGTACAGATAATGTATAGATGTGACCTGCAGTCCTATGTAACACCACAGATAACACAGTGATAACTCTCTGAGTACAGATAATGTAGTAGATGTGACCTGCAGTCCTATGTAACACCACAGATAACACAGTGATAACTCTCCGAGTACAGATAATGTAGTAGATGTAACCTGCAGTCCTATGTAACACCACAGATAACACAGTATAAAGTCCAGCCAACACGATATTGCTTTACCTTTCCAACTTGTAATGCAATGTTCTCAACCAGGGTGCCTCCAGCTGTTGCAAAACTACAACTCCCAGCATGCTGGGAGTTGTAGTTTTGCAACAGCTGGAGGCACCCTGGTTGGGAAACACTGTTGTGATGTGTCAGAAGTGACTGAATACTGTATGTGTGAAAAATAAGTCAAGTGATATTGTAATATTTTAGGAATGGTCACTATCTTAGGACTACACTTGTCCATAGTCGGGGTCCTTATTAGTAAGGAATAAATCTGCTATCCTTAAAGGGGTACTCTCGTGGAAAAATTTTTTTGTTTTAAATCAACTGGTGCCAGAAAGTTAAACAGATTTGTAAATTACTTCTATAAAAAATTTAAAAAAAATCTTAATCCTTCCAGTACTTATTAGCGGCTGTATACTACAGAGTAAATGCTTTTCTTTTTGGATTTCTCTTCTGTCACGACCACAGTGCTCTCTGCTGACCTCTGCTGTCCATTTTAGGAACTGTCCAGAGCAGCATATGTTTGCTATGGGGATTTTCTCCTGCTCTGGACAGTTCCTAAAATGGACAGCAGAGAGCACTGTGGTCGTGACAGAAGAGAAATCAAAAAAGAAAAGCATTTCCTCTGTAGTACTCAGCAGCTGATAAGTACTGGAAGGATTAAAATTTTTTAATAGAAGTCATTTACAAATTTACAAAACTTTCTGGCACCAGTTGATTAAAAAAAAAAAAAAGTTTTCCACGGGTGTACCCTTTCAAATTCTCCTGACCCGTCGTCCATCTTTTCCTGCAGCTGATAAGTACTGGAAGGATTAAGATTTTTAAATAGAAGTAATTTACAAATCTGTTTAACTTCCTGGCACCAGTTGATTTAGAAAAAAAAAAAAAAAGTTTTCCACAGGAGTACCCCTTTAAATCCTCCTGAACCGTCGTCCATCTTTTCCTGGCATTAATAGGAATCCTTATTATTCTGTTCCCGTCCCGGACGAGCCCCCGGATCAGGGAGAAGTAATGAGATAGAATTCTCCATCACTTCCCTATGTATGTAAATAGTCCAGCTAACAGAACGCTGGCTCCGGGGGGAGAGTCACACATACGGGGGCACTCATGATGCTGCATTAATATGGAGGCTCGCAGATGCTTGGATTCATCTCTTCATCTCGTTTTAATCACAGCGGCGGCTCCATGATTAAACGCGGAGGTCAGGCCGCTTATGTTTGTGTTCTCTGCCTCTATTAGAATTATACGGAGCCCTAAATCCATCTCTGATTAACCCCTTATACCTCTGTACAGCGAGAAAACAAAGACTAGAATCCAGATTCACAGTATGGTGCTTTGCCACTCAGGAGGGTGGGAAAGCTGGATGAGAGGACAACTCTATAAAAGGAAAAAAGTCCTGGAATTAGTTAGATTTTTACATATAAAATGCAGCATAGGCTTTTATTAGAGAATAATGTAGAGGTTCTTGAGTATGTCTTGTGCTTACCAGATTAAGCTAATGTGGCAGGCATGGGGTTTTTAAGCATTTTGGTTAAATTTCCTCATTGCTGCCTATATGTCCTATGAATCATCTGGTTTCGCGGACAGAGAGGCAGAGAAGTCTCATCACTGCACCTGGTTATCTAATTAGGATGCTGGTACTTTAATTCACCCAGGTGAAGGGGAGGTGTATAACTACTATATATTCTGATCCTATAGCAGCAGTATACAGATAGAGCTGGAGGGGAGGTGTATAACTACTATATATCCTGATCCCATAGAGATAGCAGCAGTATACAGATAGAGCTGGAGGGGAGAGGTGTATAACTACTTTATATCCTGATCCCATAGAGATAGCAGTATACAGATAGAGCTGGAGGGGAGGTGTATAACTACTATATATCCTGATCCTATAGAGATAGCAGCAGTATATAGATAGAGCTGGAGAGGAGGTGTATAACTACTATATATCCTGATCCTAAAGAGATAGCAGCAGTATAGAGATAGAGCTGGAGGGGAGGTGTATAACTAATATATATCCTAATCTCATAGAGATAGCAGCAGTATACAGATAGAGCTGGAGGGGAGGTGTATAACTACTATATATCCTGATCTCATAGAGATAGCAGCAGTATACAGATAGAGCGAGAGGGGAAGGATCTGATAGGTGATGATGCTGGCAATGAAGGGCAATAGGTCAGGCCGATGTCATATAGTTAGAGGATCTATGGGAAAAGGAGAACCATACAGTTACACTGGAGTAGTAATAGGGCACCGGCTCACCCATTATATTTGGGGTGTCACACTGGCTAGCATAAGGTTTATGTGCAGGGTAAAGTGTAGGACATGGCTAGAGGGGCTACGCTTTTGGGGGTACATATGTAATTGTAACCCCCTGTGCCCCTTATCACTGTTGCATTATACAGTAGTATTAATTGGGCACCGTGTGGCGGTATTATTTATGAAATCTACACATAATAGAAAGTCTACATAAAATAAGCCACAGAGAGACAGAGAGCCGGCGTCTCCATATTATAGGGTTAAAAATAACAATAATAGCCTGATGCCCCTCCCATAATTACAGTGCACCGAGCTAACGAGCACAATTATAGGGATTTATCCGATCCTATAAATAACAGCGGATGGCGGCCGTAACATCCTGGTCAGAAGGAGGTCATTAATGGACGGTCCAGGGAGAAAACGCAGAACATGCCGGCACCCTCCACCGCGTACAGCCGGGGCGGGATACAGAATACAATCCTGGAGGGTATACAAGACTAAACCAGCCCAATATAGGGTCTCTGTCATTGACCTTCCCTCCAGCTCTATCTGTATACTGCTGCTATCTCTATGGGATCAGAATATATAATAGTTATACACCTCCCCTCCAGCTCTATCTCTATACTGCTGCTATCTCTATGGGATCAGGATATGTAGTAGTTATACACCTCCTCTACAGCTCTATCTGTATACTGCTGCTATCTCTATAGGATCAGGATATATAATAGTTATACACCTCCCCTCCAGCTCTATCTGTGTACTGCTGCTATCTCTATGGGATCAGGATATATATTAAGTATACACCTCCCCTCCAGTCCAACCTGTATACTGCTGCTATCTCTATGGGATCAGGATATATATTAAGTATACACCTCCCCTCCAGTCCAACCTGTATACTGCTGCTATCTCTATGGGATCAGGATATGTAGTAGTTATACACCTCCTCTACAGCTCTATCTGTATACTGCTGCTATCTCTATAGGATCAGGATATATAAGAGTTATACACCTCCCATCCATCTCTATCTGTATACTGCTGCTATCTCTATGGGATCAGGATATATATTAGGTATACACCTCCCCTCCAGTCCAATCTGTATACTGCTGCTATCTCTATGGGATCAGGATATATATTAAGTATACACCTCCCCTCCAGTCCAACCTGTATACTGCTGCTATCTCTATGGGATCAGGATATATAGTAGTTCTACACCTCCCCTCCAGCTCTATCTGTATACTGCTGCTATCTCTATAGGATCAGGATATATAGTAGTTATACACCTCCCCCTCCAGCTCTATCTGTATACTGCTGCTATCTCTATAGGATCAGGATATATAGTAGTTATACACCTCCCCTCCAGCTCTATCTGTATACTGCTGCTATCTCTATAGGGGTATGCCCATGGTGTTTACTTCCCCCGATAGCAGCTATAAGGTGTATCTGAGGGACCCTCCAGATCACTATCGCTATGGAAACTGACATTTCCTGCGATAACGTCCAAAATCTCTCCAGCGTGTCACTAAAACCTCTGTGTACCAGACCAGTGGATGTGACCTGCAGTCCTATGTAACACCACAGATAACACAGTGATAACTCTCTGAGTACAGATAATGTAGTAAATGTGACATGCAGTCCTATGTAACACCACAGATAACACAGTGATAACTCTCTGAGTACAGATAATGTATAGATGTGACCTGCAGTCCTATGTAACACCACAGATAACACAGTGATAACTCTCTGAGTACAGATAATGTATAGATGTGACCTGCAGTCCTATGTAACACCACAGATAACAGTGATAACTCTCTGAGTACAGATAATGTATAGATGTGACCTGCAGTCCTATGTAACACCACAGATAACACAGTGATAACTCTCTGAGTACAGATGATGTATAGATGTAACCTGCAGTCCTATGTAACACCACAGATAACACAGTGATAACTCTCCGAGTACAGATAATGTATAGATGTGACCTGCAGTCCTATGTAACACCACAGATAACACAGTGATAACTCTCTGAGTACAGATAATGTATAGATGTGACCTGCAGTCCTATGTAACACCACAGATAACACATTGATAACTCTCTGAGTACAGATAATGTATAGATGTGACCTGCAGTCCTATGTAACACCACAGATAACACAGTGATAACTCTCTGAGTACAGATAATGTATAGATGTGACCTGCAGTCCTATGTAACACCACAGATAACACAGTGATAACTCTCTGAGTACAGATAATGTATAGATGTGACCTACAGTCCTATGTAACACCACAGATAACACAGTGATAACTCTCTGAGTACAGATAATGTATAGATGTGACCTGCAGTCCTATGTAACACCACAGATAACACAGTGATAACTCTCTGAGTACAGATAATGTAGTAAATGTGACATGCAGTCCTATGTAACACCACAGATAACACAGTGATAACTCTCTGAGTACAGATAATGTATAGATGTGACCTGCAGTCCTATGTAACACCACAGATAACACAGTGATAACTCTCTGAGTACAGATAATGTATAGATGTGACCTGCAGTCCTATGTAACACCACAGATAACAGTGATAACTCTCTGAGTACAGATAATGTATAGATGTGACCTGCAGTCCTATGTAACACCACAGATAACACAGTGATAACTCTCTGAGTACAGATGATGTATAGATGTAACCTGCAGTCCTATGTAACACCACAGATAACAGTGATAACTCTTTGAGTACAGATAATGTATAGATGTGACCTGCAGTCCTATGTAACACCACAGATAACACAGTGATAACTCTCTGAGTACAGATAATGTATAGATGTGACCTGCAGTCCTATGTAACACCACAGATAACACAGTGATAACTCTCTGAGTACAGATAATGTATAGATGTGACCTGCAGTCCTATGTAACACCACAGATAACACAGTGATAACTCTCTGAGTACAGATAATGTATAGATGTGAAGTGCAGTCCTATGTAACACCACAGATAACACAGTGATAACTCTCTGAGTACAGATAATGTATAGATGTGACCTGCAGTCCTATGTAACACCACAGATAACAGTGATAACTCTGAGTACAGATAATGTATAGATGTGACCTGCAGTCCTATGTAACACCACAGATAACACAGTGATAACTCTCTGAGTACAGATAATGTATAGATGTGACCTGCAGTCCTATGTAACACCACAGATAACACAGTGATAACTCTCTGAGTACAGATAATGTATAGATGTGACCTGCAGTCCTATGTAACACCACAGATAACACAGTGATAACTCTCTGAGTACAGATAATGTATAGATGTGACCTGCAGTCCTATGTAACACCACAGATAACACCGTGATAACTCTCTGAGTACAGATAATGTAGTAGATGTGACCTGCAGTCCTATGTAACACCACAGATAACAGTGATAACTCTGAGTACAGATAATGTATAGATGTGACCTGCAGTCCTACGTAACACCACAGATAACAGTGATAACTCTGAGTACAGATAATGTATAGATGTGACCTGCAGTCCTATGTAACACCACAGATAACACAGTGATAACTCTCTGAGTACATATAATGTATAGATGTGACCTGCAGTCCTATGTAACACCACAGATAACACAGTGATAACTCTCTGAGTACAGATAATGTATAGATGTGACCTGCAGTCCTATGTAACACCACAGATAACAGTGATAACTCTCTGAGTACAGATAATGTATAGATGTGACCTGCAGTCCTATGTAACACCACAGATAACACAGTGATAACTCTGAGTACAGATAATGTATAGATGTGACCTGCAGTCCTATGTAACACCACAGATAACACAGTGATAACTCTCTGACTACAGATAATGTATAGATGTGACCTGCAGTCCTATGTAACACCACAGATAACAGTGATAACTCTCTGAGTACAGATAATGTATAGATGTGACCTGCAGTCCTATGTAACACCACAGATAACAGTGATAACTCTCTGAGTACAGATAATGTATAGATGTGACCTGCAGTCCTATGTAACACCACAGATAACAGTGATAACTCTCTGAGTACAGATAATGTATAGATGTGACCTGCAGTCCTATGTAACACCACAGATAACAGTGATAACTCTCTGAGTACAGATAATGTAGTAGATGTCACCTGCAGTCCTATGTAACACCACAGATAACACAGTGATAACTGTCTGAGTACAGATAATGTATAGATGTGACCTGCAGTCCTATGTAACACCACAGATAACAGTGATAACTCTCTGAGTACAGATAATGTATAGATGTGACCTGCAGTCCTATGTAACACCACAGATAACACAGTGATAACTCTCTGAGTACAGATAATGTATAGATGTGACCTGCAGTCCTATGTAACACCACAGATAACAGTGATATCTCTCTGAGTACAGATAATGTATAGATGTGACCTGCAGTCCTATGTAACACCACAGATAACAGTGATAACTCTCTGAGTACAGATAATGTATAGATGTGACCTGCAGTCCTATGTAACACCACAGATAACACAGTGATAACTCTCTAAGTACATATAATGTAGTGGATGTGACCTGCAGTCCTATGTAACACCACAGATAACACAGTGATAACTCTCTGAGTACAGATAATACAGTAGATGTGACCTGCAGTCCTATGTAACACCACAGATAACACAGTGATAACTCTCTGAGTACAGATAATGTATAGATGTGACCTGCAGTCCTATGTAACACCACAGATAACACAGTGATAACTCCCTGAGTACAGATAATGTATAGATGTGACCTGCAGTCCTATGTAACACCACATATAACACAGTTATAACTCTCTGAGTACAGATAATGTATAGATGTGACCTGCAGTCCTATGTAACACCACAGATAACACAGTGATAACTCTCTGAGTACAGATAATGTAGATGTGACCTGCAGTCCTATGTAACACCACAGATAACACAGTGATAACTCTCTGAGTACAGATAATGTATAGATGTGACCTGCAGTCCTATGTAACACCACAGATAACAGTGATAACTCTCTGAGTACAGATAATGTATAGATGTGACCTGCAGTCCTATGTAACACCACAGATAACACAGTGATAACTCTCTGAGTACAGATAATGTATAGATGTGACCTGCAGTCCTATGTAACACCACAGATAACAGTGATAACTCTCTGAGTACAGATAATGTATAGATGTGACCTGCAGTCCTATGTAACACCACAGATAACAGTGATAACTCTCTGAGTACAGATAATGTATAGATGTGACCTGCAGTCCTATGTAACACCACAGATAACACAGTGATAACTGTCTGAGTACAGATAATGTATAGATGTGACCTGCAGTCCTATGTAACACCACAGATAACACAGTGATAACTGTCTGAGTACAGATAATCTATAGATGTGACCTGCAGTCCTATGTAACACCACAGATAACACAGTGATAACTCTCTGAGTACAGATAATGTATAGATGTGACCTGCAGTCCTATGTAACACCACAGATAACACAGTGATAACTCTCTGAGTACAGATAATGTATAGATGTTACCTGCAGTCCTATGTAACACCACACATAACAGTGATAACTCTGAGTACAGATAATGTATAGATGTGACCTGCAGTCCTATGTAACACCACAGATAACAGTGATAACTCTCTGAGTACAGATAATGTATAGATGTGACCTGCAGTCCTATGTAACACCACAGATAACACAGTGATAACTCTCTGAGTACAGATAATGTATAGATGTGACCTGCAGTCCTATGTAACACCACAGATAACACAGTGATAACTCTCTGAGTACAGATAATGTATAGATGTGACCTGCAGTCCTATGTAACACCACAGATAACACAGTGATAACTCTCTGAGTACAGATAATGTATAGATGTGACCTGCAGTCCTATGTAACACCACAGATAACACAGTGATAACTCTCTGAGTACAGATAATGTATAGATGTGACCTGCAGTCCTATGTAACACCACAGATAACACAGTGATAACTCTCTGAGTACAGATAATGTATAGATGTGACCTGCAGTCCTATGTAACATCATAGATAACACAGTGATAACTCTCTGAGTACAGATAATGTATAGATGTGACCTGCAGTCCTATGTAACACCACAGATAACACAGTGATAACTCTCTGAGTACAGATAATATATAGATGTGACCTGCAGTCCTATGTAACACCACAGATAACACAGTGATAACTCTCTGAGTACAGATAATGTATAGATGTGACCTGCAGTCCTATGTAACACCACAGATAACACAGTGATAACTCTCTGAGTACAGATAATGTATAGATGTGACCTGCAGTCCTATGTAACACCACAGATAACACAGTGATAACTCTCTGAGTACAGATAATGTATAGATGTGACCTGCAGTCCTATGTAACATCATAGATAACACAGTGATAACTCTCTGAGTACAGATAATGTATAGATGTGACCTGCAGTCCTATGTAACACCACAGATAACACAGTGATAACTCTCTGAGTACAGATAATGTATAGATGTGACCTGCAGTCCTATGTAACACCACAAATAACACAGTGATAACTCTCTGAGTACAGATAATGTATAGATGTGACCTGCAGTCCTATGTAACACCACAGATAACACAGTGATAACTCTCTGAGTACAGATAATGTATAGATGTGACCTGCAGTCCTATGTAACACCACAGATAACACAGTGATAACTCTCTGAGTACAGATAATGTATAGATGTGACCTGCAGTCCTATGTAACACCACAGATAACACAGTGATAACTCTCTGAGTACAGATAATGTAGTAGATGGGACCTGCAGTCCTATGTAACACCACAGATAACACAGTGATAACTCTCTGAGTACAGATAATACAGTAGATGTGACCTGCAGTCCTATGTAACACCACAGATAACACAGTGATAACTCTCTGAGTACAGATAATGTATAGATGTGACCTGCAGTCCTATGTAACACCACAGATAACACAGTGATAACTCTCTAAGTACATATAATGTAGTGGATGTGACCTGCAGTCCTATGTAACACCACAGATAACACAGTGATAACTCTCTGAGTACAGATAATACAGTAGATGTGACCTGCAGTCCTATGTAACACCACAGATAACACAGTGATAACTCTCTGAGTACAGATAATGTATAGATGTGACCTGCAGTCCTATGTAACACCACAGATAACACAGTGATAACTCCCTGAGTACAGATAATGTATAGATGTGACCTGCAGTCCTATGTAACACCACATATAACACAGTTATAACTCTCTGAGTACAGATAATGTATAGATGTGACCTGCAGTCCTATGTAACACCACAGATAACACAGTGATAACTCTCTGAGTACAGATAATGTAGATGTGACCTGCAGTCCTATGTAACACCACAGATAACACAGTGATAACTCTCTGAGTACAGATAATGTATAGATGTGACCTGCAGTCCTATGTAACACCACAGATAACACAGTGATAACTGTCTGAGTACAGATAATGTATAGATGTGACCTGCAGTCCTATGTAACACCACAGATAACACAGTGATAACTGTCTGAGTACAGATAATGTATAGATGTGACCTGCAGTCCTATGTAACACCACAGATAACACAGTGATAACTCTCTGAGTACAGATAATGTATAGATGTGACCTGCAGTCCTATGTAACACCACAGATAACACAGTGATAACTCTCTGAGTACAGATAATGTATAGATGTGACTTGCAGTCCTATGTAACACCACAGATAACACAGTGATAACTCTCTGAGTACAGATAATGTATAGATGTGACCTGCAGTCCTATGTAACACCACAGATAACAGTAATAACTCTCTGAGTACAGATAATGTATAGATGTGACCTGCAGTCCTATGTAACACCACAGATAACAGTGATAACTCTCTGAGTACAGATAATGTATAGATGGGACCTGCAGTCCTATGTAACACCACAGATAACACAGTGATAACTCTCTGAGTACAGATAATGTAGTAGATGTGACCTGCAGTCCTATGTAACACCACAAATAACACAGTGATAACTCTCTGAGTACAGATAATGTATAGATGTGACCTGCAGTCCCTATGTAACACCACAGATAACACAGTGATAACTCTCTGAGTACAGATAATGTATAGATGGGACCTGCAGTCCTATGTAACACCACAGATAACACAGTGATAACTCTCTGAGTACAGATAATGTAGTAGATGTGACCTGCAGTCCTATGTAACACCACAAATAACACAGTGATAACTCTCTGAGTACAGATAATGTATAGATGTGACCTGCAGTCCTATGTAACACCACAGATAACAGTGATATCTCTCTGAGTACAGATAATGTATAGATGTGACCTGCAGTCCTATGTAACACCACAGATAACACAGTGATAACTCTCTAAGTACATATAATGTAGTGGATGTGACCTGCAGTCCTATGTAACACCACAGATAACACAGTGATAACTCTCTGAGTACAGATAATACAGTAGATGTGACCTGCAGTCCTATGTAACACCACAGATAACAGTGATAACTCTCTGAGTACAGATAATGTATAGATGTGACCTGCAGTCCTATGTAACACCACAGATAACACAGTGATAACTCTCTAAGTACATATAATGTAGTGGATGTGACCTGCAGTCCTATGTAACACCACAGATAACACAGTGATAAATCTCTGAGTACAGATAATGTATAGATGTGACCTGCAGTCCTATGTAACACCACAGATAACACAGTGATAACTCCCTGAGTACAGATAATGTATAGATGTGACCTGCAGTCCTATGTAACACCACATATAACACAGTGATAACTCTCTGAGTACAGATAATGTAGATGTGACCTGCAGTCCTATGTAACACCACAGATAACACAGTGATAACTCTCTGAGTACAGATAATGTATAGATGTGACCTGCAGTCCTATGTAACACCACAGATAACAGTGATAACTCTCTGAGTACAGATAATGTATAGATGTGACCTGCAGTCCTATGTAACACCACAGATAACACAGTGATAACTCTCTGAGTACAGATAATGTATAGATGTGACCTGCAGTCCTATGTAACATCACAGATAACATACAGTGATAACTCTCTGAGTACAGATGATGTATAGATGTGACCTGCAGTCCTATGTAACACCACAGATAACACAGTGATAACTCTCTAAGTACAGATAATGTATAGATGTGACCTGCAGTCCTATGTAACACCACAGATAACACAGTGATAACTCTGAGTACAGATAATGTATAGATGTGACCTGCAGTCCTATGTAACACCACAGATAACACAGTGATAACTCTCTGAGTACAGATAATGTAGTAAATGTGACATGCAGTCCTATGTAACACCACATATAACACAGTGATAACTCTCTGAGTACAGATAATGTGTAGATGTGACCTGCAGTCCTATGTAACACCACAGATAACACAGTGATAACTCTCTGAGTACAGATAATGTATAGATGTGACCTGCAGTCCTATGTAACACCACAGATAACACAGTGATAACTCTCTGAGTACAGATAATGTATAGATGTGACCTGCAGTCCTATGTAACACCACAGATAACACAGTGATATCTCTGAGTACAGATAATGTATAGATGTGACCTGCAGTCCTATGTAACACCACAGATAACACAGTGATAACTCTCTGAGTACAGATAATGTATAAATGTGACCTGCAGTCCTATGTAACACCACAGATAACAGTGATAACTCTCTGAGTACAGATAATGTATAGATGTGACCTGCAGTCCTATGTAACACCACAGATAACAGTGATAACTCTCTGAGTACAGATAATGTATAGATGTGACCGGCAGTCCTATGTAACACCACAGATAACAGTGATAACTCTCTGAGTACAGATAATGTATAGATGTGACCTGCAGTCCTATGTAACACCACAGATAACACAGTGATAACTCTCTGAGTACAGATAATGTATAGATGTGACCTGCAGTCCTATGTAACACCACAGATAACACAGTGATAACTCTCTGAGTACAGATAATGTATAGATGTGACCTGCAGTCCTATGTAACACCACAGATAACACAGTGATAACTCTCTGAGTACAGATAATGTATAGATGTGACCTGCAGTCCTATGTAACACCACAGATAACAGTGATAACTCTCTGAGTACAGATAATGTATAGATGTGACCTGCAGTCCTATGTAACACCACAGATAACAGTGATAACTCTCTGAGTACAGATAATGTAGTAGATGTGACCTGCAGTCCTATGTAACACCACAGATAACAGTGATAACTCTCTGAGTACAGATAATGTAGTAGATGTGACCTGCAGTCCTATGTAACACCACAGATAACAGTGATAACTCTCTGAGTACAGATAATATATAGATGTGACCTGCAGTCCTATGTAACACCACAGATAACACAGTGATAACTCTCTGAGTACAGATAATGTAGTAGATGTGACCTGCAGTCCTATGTAACACCACAGATAACACAGTGATAACTCTCTGAGTACAGATAATGTATAGATGTGACCTGCAGTCCTATGTAACACCACAGATAACACAGTGATAACTCTCTGAGTACAGATAATGTATAGATGTGACCTGCAGTCCTATGTAACACCACAGATAACACAGTGATAACTATGAGTACAGATAATGTATAGATGTGACCTGCAGTCCTATGTAACACCACAGATAACAGTGATAACTCTCTGAGTACAGATAATGTATAGATGTGACCTGCAGTCCTATGTAACACCACAAATAACACAGTGATAACTCTCTGAGTACAGATAATGTATAGATGTGACCTGCAGTCCTATGTAACACCACAGATAACACAGTGATAACTCTCTGAGTACAGATAATGTATAGATGTGACCTGCAGTCCTATGTAACACCACAGATAACACAGTGATAACTCTCTGAGTACAGATAATGTAGTAGATGGGACCTGCAGTCCTATGTAACACCACAGATAACACAGTGATAACTCTCTGAGTACAGATAATACAGTAGATGTGACCTGCAGTCCTATGTAACACCACAGATAACACAGTGATAACTCTCTGAGTACAGATAATGTATAGATGTGACCTGCAGTCCTATGTAACACCACAGATAACACAGTGATAACTCTCTAAGTACATATAATGTAGTGGATGTGACCTGCAGTCCTATGTAACACCACAGATAACACAGTGATAACTCTCTGAGTACAGATAATACAGTAGATGTGACCTGCAGTCCTATGTAACACCACAGATAACACAGTGATAACTCTCTGAGTACAGATAATGTATAGATGTGACCTGCAGTCCTATGTAACACCACAGATAACACAGTGATAACTCCCTGAGTACAGATAATGTATAGATGTGACCTGCAGTCCTATGTAACACCACATATAACACAGTTATAACTCTCTGAGTACAGATAATGTATAGATGTGACCTGCAGTCCTATGTAACACCACAGATAACACAGTGATAACTCTCTGAGTACAGATAATGTAGATGTGACCTGCAGTCCTATGTAACACCACAGATAACACAGTGATAACTCTCTGAGTACAGATAATGTATAGATGTGACCTGCAGTCCTATGTAACACCACAGATAACACAGTGATAACTCTCTGAGTACAGATAATGTATAGATGTGACCTGCAGTCCTATGTAACACCACAGATAACACAGTGATAACTGTCTGAGTACAGATAATGTATAGATGTGACCTGCAGTCCTATGTAACACCACAGATAACAGTGATAACTCTCTGAGTACAGATAATGTATAGATGTGACCTGCAGTCCTATGTAACACCACAGATAACACAGTGATAACTCTCTGAGTACAGATAATGTATAGATGTGACCTGCAGTCCTATGTAACACCACAGATAACACAGTGATAACTGTCTGAGTACAGATAATGTATAGATGTGACCTGCAGTCCTATGTAACACCACAGATAACACAGTGATAACTGTCTGAGTACAGATAATGTATAGATGTGACCTGCAGTCCTATGTAAACACCACAGATAACACAGTGATAACTCTCTGAGTACAGATAATGTATAGATGTGACCTGCAGTCCTATGTAACACCACAGATAACACAGTGATAACTCTCTGAGTACAGATAATGTATAGATGTGACTTGCAGTCCTATGTAACACCACAGATAACACAGTGATAACTCTCTGAGTACAGATAATGTATAGATGTGACCTGCAGTCCTATGTAACACCACAGATAACACAGTGATAACTCTCTGAGTACAGATAATGTAGTAGATGTGACCTGCAGTCCTATGTAACACCACAAATAACACAGTGATAACTCTCTGAGTACAGATAATGTATAGATGTGACCTGCAGTCCTATGTAACACCACAGATAACACAGTGATAACTCTCTGAGTACAGATAATGTATAGATGGGACCTGCAGTCCTATGTAACACCACAGATAACACAGTGATAACTCTCTGAGTACAGATAATGTAGTAGATGTGACCTGCAGTCCTATGTAACACCACAAATAACACAGTGATAACTCTCTGAGTACAGATAATGTATAGATGTGACCTGCAGTCCTATGTAACACCACAGATAACAGTGATATCTCTCTGAGTACAGATAATGTATAGATGTGACCTGCAGTCCTATGTAACACCACAGATAACACAGTGATAACTCTCTAAGTACATATAATGTAGTGGATGTGACCTGCAGTCCTATGTAACACCACAGATAACACAGTGATAACTCTCTGAGTACAGATAATACAGTAGATGTGACCTGCAGTCCTATGTAACACCACAGATAACACAGTTGAATAAAACTCTCTGAGTACAGATAATGTATAGATGTGACCTGCAGTCCTATGTAACACCACAGATAACACAGTGATAACTCTCTAAGTACATATAATGTAGTGGATGTGACCTGCAGTCCTATGTAACACCACAGATAACACAGTGATAACTCTCTGAGTACAGATAATGTATAGATGTGACCTGCAGTCCTATGTAACACCACAGATAACACAGTGATAACTCCCTGAGTACAGATAATGTATAGATGTGACCTGCAGTCCTATGTAACACCACATATAACACAGTGATAACTCTCTGAGTACAGATAATGTAGATGTGACCTGCAGTCCTATGTAACACCACAGATAACACAGTGATAACTCTCTGAGTACAGATAATGTATAGATGTGACCTGCAGTCCTATGTAACACCACAGATAACAGTGATAACTCTCTGAGTACAGATAATGTATAGATGTGACCTGCAGTCCTATGTAACACCACAGATAACACAGTGATAACTCTCTGAGTACAGATAATGTATAGATGTGACCTGCAGTCCTATGTAACATCACAGATAACATACAGTGATAACTCTCTGAGTACAGATGATGTATAGATGTGACCTGCAGTCCTATGTAACACCACAGATAACACAGTGATAACTCTCTAAGTACAGATAATGTATAGATGTGACCTGCAGTCCTATGTAACACCACAGATAACACAGTGATAACTCTCTAAGTACATATAATGTAGTGGATGTGACCTGCAGTCCTATGTAACACCACAGATAACACAGTGATAACTCTCTGAGTACAGATAATACAGTAGATGTGACCTGCAGTCCTATGTAACACCACAGATAACACAGTGATAACTCTCTGAGTACAGATAATGTATAGATGTGACCTGCAGTCCTATGTAACACCACAGATAACACAGTGATAACTCTCTAAGTACATATAATGTAGTGGATGTGACCTGCAGTCCTATGTAACACCACAGATAACACAGTGATAAATCTCTGAGTACAGATAATGTATAGATGTGACCTGCAGTCCTATGTAACACCACAGATAACACAGTGATAACTCCCTGAGTACAGATAATGTATAGATGTGACCTGCAGTCCTATGTAACACCACATATAACACAGTGATAACTCTCTGAGTACAGATAATGTAGATGTGACCTGCAGTCCTATGTAACACCACAGATAACACAGTGATAACTCTCTGAGTACAGATAATGTATAGATGTGACCTGCAGTCCTATGTAACACCACAGATAACAGTGATAACTCTCTGAGTACAGATAATGTATAGATGTGACCTGCAGTCCTATGTAACACCACAGATAACACAGTGATAACTCTCTGAGTACAGATAATGTATAGATGTGACCTGCAGTCCTATGTAACACCACAGATAACACAGTGATAACTCTCTGAGTACAGATAATGTATAGATGTGACCTGCAGTCCTATGTAACATCACAGATAACATACAGTGATAACTCTCTGAGTACAGATGATGTATAGATGTGACCTGCAGTCCTATGTAACACCACAGATAACACAGTGATAACTCTCTAAGTACAGATAATGTATAGATGTGACCTGCAGTCCTATGTAACACCACAGATAACACAGTGATAACTCTGAGTACAGATAATGTATAGATGTGACCTGCAGTCCTATGTAACACCACAGATAACACAGTGATAACTCTCTGAGTACAGATAATGTAGTAAATGTGACATGCAGTCCTATGTAACACCACATATAACACAGTGATAACTCTCTGAGTACAGATAATGTGTAGATGTGACCTGCAGTCCTATGTAACACCACAGATAACACAGTGATAACTCTCTGAGTACAGATAATGTATAGATGTGACCTGCAGTCCTATGTAACACCACAGATAACACAGTGATAACTCTCTGAGTACAGATAATGTATAGATGTGACCTGCAGTCCTATGTAACACCACAGATAACACAGTGATATCTCTGAGTACAGATAATGTATAGATGTGACCTGCAGTCCTATGTAACACCACAGATAACACAGTGATAACTCTCTGAGTACAGATAATGTATAAATGTGACCTGCAGTCCTATGTAACACCACAGATAACAGTGATAACTCTCTGAGTACAGATAATGTATAGATGTGACCTGCAGTCCTATGTAACACCACAGATAACAGTGATAACTCTCTGAGTACAGATAATGTATAGATGTGACCTGCAGTCCTATGTAACACCACAGATAACAGTGATAACTCTCTGAGTACAGATAATGTATAGATGTGACCTGCAGTCCTATGTAACACCACAGATAACACAGTGATAACTCTCTGAGTACAGATAATGTATAGATGTGACCTGCAGTCCTATGTAACACCACAGATAACACAGTGATAACTCTCTGAGTACAGATAATGTATAGATGTGACCTGCAGTCCTATGTAACACCACAGATAACACAGTGATAACTCTCTGAGTACAGATAATGTATAGATGTGACCTGCAGTCCTATGTAACACCACAGATAACAGTGATAACTCTCTGAGTACAGATAATGTATAGATGTGACCTGCAGTCCTATGTAACACCACAGATAACAGTGATAACTCTCTGAGTACAGATAATGTAGTAGATGTGACCTGCAGTCCTATGTAACACCACAGATAACAGTGATAACTCTCTGAGTACAGATAATGTAGTAGATGTGACCTGCAGTCCTATGTAACACCACAGATAACAGTGATAACTCTCTGAGTACAGATAATATATAGATGTGACCTGCAGTCCTATGTAACACCACAGATAACACAGTGATAACTCTCTGAGTACAGATAATGTAGTAGATGTGACCTGCAGTCCTATGTAACACCACAGATAACACAGTGATAACTCTCTGAGTACAGATAATGTATAGATGTGACCTGCAGTCCTATGTAACACACAGATAACACAGTGATAACTCTCTGAGTACAGATAATGTATAGATGTGACCTGCAGTCCTATGTAACACCACAGATAACACAGTGATAACTATGAGTACAGATAATGTATAGATGTGACCTGCAGTCCTATGTAACACCACAGATAACAGTGATAACTCTCTGAGTACAGATAATGTATAGATGTGACCTGCAGTCCTATGTAACACCACAAATAACACAGTGATAACTCTCTGAGTACAGATAATGTATAGATGTGACCTGCAGTCCTATGTAACACCACAGATAACACAGTGATAACTCTCTGAGTACAGATAATGTATAGATGTGACCTGCAGTCCTATGTAACACCACAGATAACACAGTGATAACTCTCTGAGTACAGATAATGTAGTAGATGGGACCTGCAGTCCTATGTAACACCACAGATAACACAGTGATAACTCTCTGAGTACAGATAATACAGTAGATGTGACCTGCAGTCCTATGTAACACCACAGATAACACAGTGATAACTCTCTGAGTACAGATAATGTATAGATGTGACCTGCAGTCCTATGTAACACCACAGATAACACAGTGATAACTCTCTAAGTACATATAATGTAGTGGATGTGACCTGCAGTCCTATGTAACACCACAGATAACACAGTGATAACTCTCTGAGTACAGATAATACAGTAGATGTGACCTGCAGTCCTATGTAACACCACAGATAACACAGTGATAACTCTCTGAGTACAGATAATGTATAGATGTGACCTGCAGTCCTATGTAACACCACAGATAACACAGTGATAACTCCCTGAGTACAGATAATGTATAGATGTGACCTGCAGTCCTATGTAACACCACATATAACACAGTTATAACTCTCTGAGTACAGATAATGTATAGATGTGACCTGCAGTCCTATGTAACACCACAGATAACACAGTGATAACTCTCTGAGTACAGATAATGTAGATGTGACCTGCAGTCCTATGTAACACCACAGATAACACAGTGATAACTCTCTGAGTACAGATAATGTATAGATGTGACCTGCAGTCCTATGTAACACCACAGATAACACAGTGATAACTCTCTGAGTACAGATAATGTATAGATGTGACCTGCAGTCCTATGTAACACCACAGATAACACAGTGATAACTGTCTGAGTACAGATAATGTATAGATGTGACCTGCAGTCCTATGTAACACCACAGATAACAGTGATAACTCTCTGAGTACAGATAATGTATAGATGTGACCTGCAGTCCTATGTAACACCACAGATAACACAGTGATAACTCTCTGAGTACAGATAATGTATAGATGTGACCTGCAGTCCTATGTAACACCACAGATAACACAGTGATAACTGTCTGAGTACAGATAATGTATAGATGTGACCTGCAGTCCTATGTAACACCACAGATAACACAGTGATAACTGTCTGAGTACAGATAATGTATAGATGTGACCTGCAGTCCTATGTAACACCACAGATAACACAGTGATAACTCTCTGAGTACAGATAATGTATAGATGTGACCTGCAGTCCTATGTAACACCACAGATAACACAGTGATAACTCTCTGAGTACAGATAATGTATAGATGTGACTTGCAGTCCTATGTAACACCACAGATAACACAGTGATAACTCTCTGAGTACAGATAATGTATAGATGTGACCTGCAGTCCTATGTAACACCACAGATAACACAGTGATAACTCTCTGAGTACAGATAATGTAGTAGATGTGACCTGCAGTCCTATGTAACACCACAAATAACACAGTGATAACTCTCTGAGTACAGATAATGTATAGATGTGACCTGCAGTCCTATGTAACACCACAGATAACACAGTGATAACTCTCTGAGTACAGATAATGTATAGATGGGACCTGCAGTCCTATGTAACACCACAGATAACACAGTGATAACTCTCTGAGTACAGATAATGTAGTAGATGTGACCTGCAGTCCTATGTAACACCACAAATAACACAGTGATAACTCTCTGAGTACAGATAATGTATAGATGTGACCTGCAGTCCTATGTAACACCACAGATAACAGTGATATCTCTCTGAGTACAGATAATGTATAGATGTGACCTGCAGTCCTATGTAACACCACAGATAACACAGTGATAACTCTCTAAGTACATATAATGTAGTGGATGTGACCTGCAGTCCTATGTAACACCACAGATAACACAGTGATAACTCTCTGAGTACAGATAATACAGTAGATGTGACCTGCAGTCCTATGTAACACCACAGATAACACAGTGATAACTCTCTGAGTACAGATAATGTATAGATGTGACCTGCAGTCCTATGTAACACCACAGATAACACAGTGATAACTCTCTAAGTACATATAATGTAGTGGATGTGACCTGCAGTCCTATGTAACACCACAGATAACACAGTGATAACTCTCTGAGTACAGATAATGTATAGATGTGACCTGCAGTCCTATGTAACACCACAGATAACACAGTGATAACTCCCTGAGTACAGATAATGTATAGATGTGACCTGCAGTCCTATGTAACACCACATATAACACAGTGATAACTCTCTGAGTACAGATAATGTAGATGTGACCTGCAGTCCTATGTAACACCACAGATAACACAGTGATAACTCTCTGAGTACAGATAATGTATAGATGTGACCTGCAGTCCTATGTAACACCACAGATAACAGTGATAACTCTCTGAGTACAGATAATGTATAGATGTGACCTGCAGTCCTATGTAACACCACAGATAACACAGTGATAACTCTCTGAGTACAGATAATGTATAGATGTGACCTGCAGTCCTATGTAACATCACAGATAACATACAGTGATAACTCTCTGAGTACAGATGATGTATAGATGTGACCTGCAGTCCTATGTAACACCACAGATAACACAGTGATAACTCTCTAAGTACAGATAATGTATAGATGTGACCTGCAGTCCTATGTAACACCACAGATAACACAGTGATAACTCTGAGTACAGATAATGTATAGATGTGACCTGCAGTCCTATGTAACACCACAGATAACACAGTGATAACTCTCTGAGTACAGATAATGTAGTAAATGTGACATGCAGTCCTATGTAACACCACATATAACACAGTGATAACTCTCTGAGTACAGATAATGTGTAGATGTGACCTGCAGTCCTATGTAACACCACAGATAACACAGTGATAACTCTCTGAGTACAGATAATGTATAGATGTGACCTGCAGTCCTATGTAACACCACAGATAACACAGTGATAACTCTCTGAGTACAGATAATGTATAGATGTGACCTGCAGTCCTATGTAACACCACAGATAACACAGTGATATCTCTGAGTACAGATAATGTATAGATGTGACCTGCAGTCCTATGTAACACCACAGATAACACAGTGATAACTCTCTGAGTACAGATAATGTATAAATGTGACCTGCAGTCCTATGTAACACCACAGATAACAGTGATAACTCTCTGAGTACAGATAATGTATAGATGTGACCTGCAGTCCTATGTAACACCACAGATAACAGTGATAACTCTCTGAGTACAGATAATGTATAGATGTGACCTGCAGTCCTATGTAACACCACAGATAACAGTGATAACTCTCTGAGTACAGATAATGTATAGATGTGACCTGCAGTCCTATGTAACACCACAGATAACACAGTGATAACTCTCTGAGTACAGATAATGTATAGATGTGACCTGCAGTCCTATGTAACACCACAGATAACACAGTGATAACTCTCTGAGTACAGATAATGTATAGATGTGACCTGCAGTCCTATGTAACACCACAGATAACACAGTGATAACTCTCTGAGTACAGATAATGTATAGATGTGACCTGCAGTCCTATGTAACACCACAGATAACAGTGATAACTCTCTGAGTACAGATAATGTATAGATGTGACCTGCAGTCCTATGTAACACCACAGATAACAGTGATAACTCTCTGAGTACAGATAATGTAGTAGATGTGACCTGCAGTCCTATGTAACACCACAGATAACAGTGATAACTCTCTGAGTACAGATAATGTAGTAGATGTGACCTGCAGTCCTATGTAACACCACAGATAACAGTGATAACTCTCTGAGTACAGATAATATATAGATGTGACCTGCAGTCCTATGTAACACCACAGATAACACAGTGATAACTCTCTGAGTACAGATAATGTAGTAGATGTGACCTGCAGTCCTATGTAACACCACAGATAACACAGTGATAACTCTCTGAGTACAGATAATGTATAGATGTGACCTGCAGTCCTATGTAACACCACAGATAACACAGTGATAACTCTCTGAGTACAGATAATGTATAGATGTGACCTGCAGTCCTATGTAACACCACACATAACACAGTGATAACTGTCTGAGTACAGATAATGTATAGATGTGACCTGCAGTCCTATGTAACACCACAGATAACACAGTGATAACTCTCTGAGTACAGATAATGTATAGATGTGACCTGCAGTCCTATGTAACACCACAGATAACACATTGATAACTCTCTGAGTACAGATAATGTATAGATGTGACCTGCAGTCCTATGTAACACCACAGATAACACAGTGATAACTCTCTGAGTACAGATAATGTATAGATGTGACCTGCAGTCCTATGTAACACCACAGATAACAGTGATAACTCTCTGAGTACAGATAATGTATAGATGTGACCTGCAGTCCTATGTAACACCACAGATAACAGTGATAACTCTCTGAGTACAGATAATGTATAGATGTTCCCTGCAGTCCTATGTAATACCACAGATAACAGTGATAACTCTCTGAGTACAGATAATGTATAGATGTGACCTGCAGTCCTATGTAACACCACAGATAACACAGTGATAACTCTCTGAGTACAGATAATGTATAGATGTGACCTGCAGTCCTATGTAACACCACAGATAACACAGTGATAACTCTCTGAGTACAGATAATGTAATAGATGTGACCTGCAGTCCTATGTAACACCACAGATAACAGTGATAACTCTCTGAGTACAGATAATGTATAGATGTGACCTGCAGTCCTATGTAACACCACAGATAACACAGTGATAACTCTCTGAGTACATATAATGTATAGATGTGACCTGCAGTCCTATGTAACACCACAGATAACACAGTGATAACTCTCTGAGTACAGATAATGTATAGATGTGACCTGCAGTCCTATGTAACACCACAGATAACAGTGATATCTCTCTGAGTACAGATAATGTATAGATGTGACCTGCAGTCCTATGTAACACCACAGATAACACAGTGATAACTCTCTGAGTACAGATAATGTAGTAGATGTGACCTGCAGTCCTATGTAACACCACAGATAACATTGATAACTCTCTGAGTACAGATGATGTATAGATGTGACCTGCAGTCCTATGTAACACCACAGATAACAGTGATAACTCCCTGAGTACAGATGATGTATAGATGTGACCTGCAGTCCTATGTAACACCACAGATAACACAGTGATAACTCTCTGAGTACAGATGATGTATAGATGTGACCTGCAGTCCTATGTAACACCACAGATAACACAGTGATAACTCTCTGAGTACAGATAATGTATAGATGTGACCTGCAGTCCTATGTAACACCACAGATAACACAGTGATAACTCTCTGAGTACAGATAATGTATAGATGTGACCTGCAGTCCTATGTAACACCACAGATAACAGTGATAACTCTCTGAGTACAGATAATGTAGTAGATGTCACCTGCAGTCCTATGTAACACCACAGATAACACAGTGATAACTGTCTGAGTACAGATAATGTATAGATGTGACCTGCAGTCCTATGTAACACCACAGATAACAGTGATAACTCTCTGAGTACATATAATGTATAGATGTGACCTGCAGTCCTATGTAACACCACAGATAACACAGTGATAACTCTCTGAGTACAGATAATGTATAGATGTGACCTGCAGTCCTATGTAACACCACAGATAACAGTGATAACTCTCTGAGTACAGATAATGTATAGATGTGACCTGCAGTCCTATGTAACACCACAGATAACACAGTGATAACTCTGAGTACAGATAATGTATAGATGTGACCTGCAGTCCTATGTAACACCACAGATAACACAGTGATAACTCTCTGACTACAGATAATGTATAGATGTGACCTGCAGTCCTATGTAACACCACAGATAACAGTGATAACTCTCTGAGTACAGATAATGTATAGATGTGACCTGCAGTCCTATGTAACACCACAGATAACAGTGATAACTCTCTGAGTACAGATAATGTATAGATGTGACCTGCAGTCCTATGTAACACCACAGATAACAGTGATAACTCTCTGAGTACAGATAATGTATAGATGTGACCTGCAGTCCTATGTAACACCACAGATAACAGTGATAACTCTCTGAGTACAGATAATGTAGTAGATGTCACCTGCAGTCCTATGTAACACCACAGATAACACAGTGATAACTGAGTACAGATAATGTATAGATGTGACCTGCAGTCCTATGTAACACCACAGATAACACAGTGATAACTGTCTGAGTACAGATAATGTATAGATGTGACCTGCAGTCCTATGTAACACCACAGATAACAGTGATAACTCTCTGAGTACAGATAATGTATAGATGTGACCTGCAGTCCTATGTAACACCACAGATAACACAGTGATAACTCTCTGAGTACAGATAATGTAGTAGATGTGACCTGCAGTCCTATGTAACACCACAGATAACACAGTGATAACTCTCTGAGTACAGATAATGTATAGATGTGACCTGCAGTCCTATGTAACACCACAGATAACACAGTGATAACTCTCTGAGTACAGATAATGTATAGATGTGACCTGCAGTCCTATGTAACACCACAGATAACAGTGATAACTCTCTGAGTACAGATAATGTATAGATGTGACCTGCAGTCCTATGTAACACCACAGATAACACAGTGATAACTCTCTGTGTACAGATAATGTAGTAGATGTGACCTGCAGTCCTATGTAACACCACAGATAACACAGTGATAACTCTCTGAGTACAGATAATGTATAGATGTGACCTGCAGTCCTATGTAACACCACAGATAACAGTGATAACTCTCTGAGTACAGATAATCTATAGATGTGACCTGCAGTCCTATGTAACACCACAGATAACACATTGATAACTCTCTGAGTACAGATAATGTATAGATGTGACCTGCAGTCCTATGTAACACCACAGATAACACAGTGATAACTCTCTGAGTACAGATAATGTATAGATGTGACCTGCAGTCCTATGTAACACCACAGATAACACACTGATAACTCTCTGAGTACAGATAATGTAGTAGATGTGACCTGCAGTCCTATGTAACACCACAGATAACACAGTGATAACTCTCTGAGTACAGATAATGTAGTAGATGTGACCTGCAGTCCTATGTAACACCACAGATAACAGTGATAACTCTCTGAGTACAGATAATGTATAGATGTGACCTGCAGTCCTATGTAACATCACAGATAACATACAGTGATAACTCTCTGAGTACAGATAATGTAGTAGATGTGACCTGCAGTCCTATGTAACACCACAGATAACACAGTGATAACTCTCTGAGTACAGATAATGTATAGATGTGACCTGCAGTCCTATGTAACACCACAGATAACACAGTGATAACTCTCTGAGTACAGATAATGTATAGATGTGACCTGCAGTCCTATGTAACACCACAGATAACACAGTGATAACTATGAGTACAGATAATGTATAGATGTGACCTGCAGTCCTATGTAACACCACAGATAACAGTGATAACTCTCTGAGTACAGATAATGTATAGATGTGACCTGCAGTCCTATGTAACACCACACATAACACAGTGATAACTGTCTGAGTACAGATAATGTATAGATGTGACCTGCAGTCCTATGTAACACCACAGATAACACAGTGATAACTCTCTGAGTACAGATAATGTATAGATGTGACCTGCAGTCCTATGTAACACCACAGATAACACAGTGATAACTCTCTGAGTACATATAATGCATAGATGTGACCTGCAGTCCTATGTAACACCACAGATAACAGTGATAACTCTCTGAGTACAGATAATGTATAGATGTGACCTGCAGTCCTATGTAACACCACAGATAACACAGTGATAACTCTCTGAGTACAGATAATGTATAGATGTGACCTGCAGTCCTATGTAACACCACAGATAACACATTGATAACTCTCTGAGTACAGATAATGTATAGATGTGACCTGCAGTCCTATGTAACACCACAGATAACACAGTGATAACTGTCTGAGTACAGATAATGTATAGATGTGACCTGCAGTCCTATGTAACACCACAGATAACACAGTGATAACTCTCTGAGTACAGATAATGTATAGATGTGACCTGCAGTCCTATGTAACACCACAGATAACACATTGATAACTCTCTGAGTACAGATAATGTATAGATGTGACCTGCAGTCCTATGTAACACCACAGATAACACATTGATAACTCTCTGAGTACAGATAATGTATAGATGTGACCTGCAGTCCTATGTAACACCACAGATAACAGTGATAACTCTCTGAGTACAGATAATGTATAGATGTTCCCTGCAGTCCTATGTAATACCACAGATAACAGTGATAACTCTCTGAGTACAGATAATGTATAGATGTGACCTGCAGTCCTATGTAACACCACAGATAACACAGTGATAACTCTCTGAGTACAGATAATGTATAGATGTGACCTGCAGTCCTATGTAACACTACAGATAACACAGTGATAACTCTCTGAGTACAGATAATGTATAGATGTGACCTGCAGTCCTATGTAACACCACAGATAACACAGTGATAACTCTCTGAGTACAGATAATGTAATAGATGTGACCTGCAGTCCTATGTAACACCACAGATAACAGTGATAACTCTCTGAGTACAGATAATGTATAGATGTGACCTGCAGTCCTATGTAACACCACAGATAACACAGTGATAACTCTCTGAGTACATATAATGTATAGATGTGACCTGCAGTCCTATGTAACACCACAGATAACACAGTGATAACTCTCTGAGTACAGATAATGTATAGATGTGACCTGCAGTCCTATGTAACACCACAGATAACAGTGATATCTCTCTGAGTACAGATAATGTATAGATGTGACCTGCAGTCCTATGTAACACCACAGATAACACAGTGATAACTCTCTGAGTACAGATAATGTAGTAGATGTGACCTGCAGTCCTATGTAACACCACAGATAACATTGATAACTCTCTGAGTACAGATGATGTATAGATGTGACCTGCAGTCCTATGTAACACCACAGATAACAGTGATAACTCTCTGAGTACAGATGATGTATAGATGTGACCTGCAGTCCTATGTAACACCACAGATAACACAGTGATAACTCTCTGAGTACAGATGATGTATAGATGTGACCTGCAGTCCTATGTAACACCACAGATAACACAGTGATAACTCTCTGAGTACAGATAATGTATAGATGTGACCTGCAGTCCTATGTAACACCACAGATAACACAGTGATAACTCTCTGAGTACAGATAATGTATAGATGTGACCTGCAGTCCTATGTAACACCACAGATAACAGTGATAACTCTCTGAGTACAGATAATGTAGTAGATGTCACCTGCAGTCCTATGTAACACCACAGATAACAGTGATAACTGTCTGAGTACAGATAATGTATAGATGTGACCTGCAGTCCTATGTAACACCACAGATAACACCGTGATAACTCTCTGAGTACAGATAATGTAGTAGATGTGACCTGCAGTCCTATGTAACACCACAGATAACAGTGATAACTCTGAGTACAGATAATGTATAGATGTGACCTGCAGTCCTACGTAACACCACAGATAACAGTGATAACTCTGAGTACAGATAATGTATAGATGTGACCTGCAGTCCTATGTAACACCACAGATAACACAGTGATAACTCTCTGAGTACATATAATGTATAGATGTGACCTGCAGTCCTATGTAACACCACAGATAACACAGTGATAACTCTCTGAGTACAGATAATGTATAGATGTGACCTGCAGTCCTATGTAACACCACAGATAACAGTGATAACTCTCTGAGTACAGATAATGTATAGATGTGACCTGCAGTCCTATGTAACACCACAGATAACACAGTGATAACTCTGAGTACAGATAATGTATAGATGTGACCTGCAGTCCTATGTAACACCACAGATAACACAGTGATAACTCTCTGACTACAGATAATGTATAGATGTGACCTGCAGTCCTATGTAACACCACAGATAACAGTGATAACTCTCTGAGTACAGATAATGTATAGATGTGACCTGCAGTCCTATGTAACACCACAGATAACAGTGATAACTCTCTGAGTACAGATAATGTATAGATGTGACCTGCAGTCCTATGTAACACCACAGATAACAGTGATAACTCTCTGAGTACAGATAATGTATAGATGTGACCTGCAGTCCTATGTAACACCACAGATAACAGTGATAACTCTCTGAGTACAGATAATGTAGTAGATGTCACCTGCAGTCCTATGTAACACCACAGATAACACAGTGATAACTGTCTGAGTACAGATAATGTATAGATGTGACCTGCAGTCCTATGTAACACCACAGATAACAGTGATAACTCTCTGAGTACAGATAATGTATAGATGTGACCTGCAGTCCTATGTAACACCACAGATAACACAGTGATAACTCTCTGAGTACAGATAATGTATAGATGTGACCTGCAGTCCTATGTAACACCACAGATAACAGTGATAACTCTCTGAGTATAGATAATGTATAGATGTGACGTGCAGTCCTATGTAACACCACAGATAACACAGTGATAACTCTCTGTGTACAGATAATGTAGTAGATGTGACCTGCAGTCCTATGTAACACCACAGATAACACAGTGATAACTCTCTGAGTACAGATAATGTATAGATGTGACCTGCAGTCCTATGTAACACCACAGATAACACAGTGATAACTCTCTGAGTACAGATAATGTATAGATGTGACCTGCAGTCCTATGTAACACCACAGATAACACACTGATAACTCTCTGAGTACAGATAATGTAGTAGATGTGACCTGCAGTCCTATGTAACACCACAGATAACACAGTGATAACTCTCTGAGTACAGATAATGTAGTAGATGTGACCTGCAGTCCTATGTAACACCACAGATAACACAGTGATAACTCTCTGAGTACAGATAATCTATAGATGTGACCTGCAGTCCTATGTAACACCACAGATAACAGTGATAACTCTCTGAGTACATATAATGTATAAATGTGACCTGCAGTCCTATGTAACACCACAGATAACACAGTGATAACTCTCTGAGTACAGATAATGTAGTAGATGTGACCTGCAGTCCTATGTAACACCACAGATAACAGTGATAACTCTCTGAGTACAGATAATGTAGTAGATGTGACCTGCAGTCCTATGTAACACCACAGATAACACAGTGATAACTCTCTGTGTACAGATAATGTAGTAGATGTGACCTGCAGTCCTATGTAACACCACAGATAACACAGTGATAACTCTCTGAGTACAGATAATGTATAGATGTGACCTGCAGTCCTATGTAACACCACAGATAACAGTGATAACTCTCTGAGTACAGATAATCTATAGATGTGACCTGCAGTCCTATGTAACACCACAGATAACACAGTGATAACTCTCTGAGTACAGATAATGTAGTAGATGTGACCTGCAGTCCTATGTAACAGCACAGATAACACAGTGATAACTCTCTGAGTACATATAATGTATAGATGTGACCTGCAGTCCTATGTAACACCACAGATAACACAGTGATAACTCTCTGAGTACAGATAATCTATAGATGTGACCTGCAGTCCTATGTAACACCACAGATAACAGTGATAACTCTCTGAGTACAGATAATGTATAGATGTGACCTGCAGTCCTATGTAACACCACAGATAACACAGTGATAACTCTCTGAGTACAGATAATGTAGTAGATGTGACCTGCAGTCCTATGTAACAGCACAGATAACACAGTGATAACTCTCTGAGTACATATAATGTATAGATGTGACCTGCAGTCCTATGTAACACCACAGATAACACAGTGATAACTCTCTGAGTACAGATAATGTATAGATGTGTCCTGCAGTCCTATGTAACACCACAGATAACACAGTGATAACTCTCTGAGTACAGATAATGTAGTAGATGTGACCTGCAGTCCTATGTAACACCACAGATAACACAGTGATAACTCTCTGAGTACAGATAATGTATAGATGTGACCTGCAGTCCTATGTAACACCACAGATAACAGTGATAACTCTCTGAGTACAGATAATGTATAGATGTGACCTGCAGTCCTATGTAACACCACAGATAACACAGTGATAACTCTCTGAGTACAGATAATCTATAGATGTGACCTGCAGTCCTATGTTACACCACAGATAACACAGTGATAACTCTCTGAGTACAGATAATGTAGTAGATGTGACCTGCAGTCCTATGTAACAGCACAGATAACACAGTGATAACTCTCTGAGTACAGATAATGTAGTAGATGTGACCTGCAGTCCTATGTAACAGCACAGATAACACAGTGATAACTCTCTGAGTACAGATAATCTATAGATGTGACCTGCAGTCCTATGTAACACCACAGATAACACAGTGATAACTCTCTGAGTACAGATAATGTAGTAGATGTGACCTGCAGTCCTATGTAACAAACAGTGATAACTCTTGTGATGTTTAGAAACATAGGGAGATATTTATCACAACCCGTCCAGAGGAAAAGTTGCTGAGTTGCCCATAGCAACCAATCAGATCGCTTTTTTCATTTTCAACAAGGCCTCTGCAAAATGAAAGCAGCGATCTGATTGGTTGCTATGGGCAACTCAGCAGCTTTTCCTCTGGACGGGTTTTGATAGATCTCCCCCATAGAGATGCTCTGAATCACTGCGCTCGGTACAGCAGAGCCCAGGGAGCACTGACAATTGATGGATTCCTCTTGAAGTGACATTTACCATTATGAATCCCTAGAAGGTTCCGTCCGCCCACGTACGCTGCCGCCGTGTTGTCTGTCGCACTGTCTGCTGCGCGTGGGCATCACATAATGACACCGCCATGTAATGAATTGTATTTATGTATACACACTGTACATGTGAGACATAAATGTTACCTGCAGTCCTGTGATGTCCAGGGACCGTATTGCATCCAGTACCTAGTGTAGAGGTCCCCAAAGTCAGAGTAACTACGTTCAGGTAGGGTTCCTCAGGTGGGACAGCCCCTAGTCGCCTCTCCTAAAGTCTATCTTTAATAATAGTAAATGCATATATTTAATAATTATATATATTATATAGAAATGTATAGTACTTACCTTGTTCAGCGTCGCAGGACCTTCGGTCATGTGACCATGCTAGTAACCTCTATGGTATGTTATAGGACCTTAGGAGGTCCTTGGGTCACGTGTTACCCACAAATCTCTGTAAAGGTGATTGACATCAGTATGGACCAATTAGCGTTAGTCCAGCCCCTGCCCATATAAGGGAGCTGCTTCCAATTATCGCTCTCTTGGGTTGCTGTTCTCGTGGATGCTGGACTAACAGGACGGTGCTACGCAACTTTCAAAGACACGTTAGGCCTCAAAACCTCCGGCCTCAGCGGAAACAAAACTGTGAGTTCACATCTAAATCCCCGCTAATGCTAGTGTGACTACTGGACCGCAACTAAATCCCCTAAATCCAGTGGAGCAACGCATAGTACTAAAAGACTCTAAATGCTAAAGTCCCAACCATTGTCAATCTCCAAGGAAAGCTATTGTTATGCTCAGAGACTGTTGTACTATAGAAGCTTGCAGAAAACCTTCAGTAAAAGTTAATACTGTTTCAGAAACTCTCAGGTTGTGGACAATATATTCTTATCATCTACCTCCCTATCGCTCTTGGGAAGGGTGGCGCTAGGAAAAGCATTATTGTGGAGCCCACACCCTGGCGTCACGAATAGCAAATGTTAACAAGCACCCTTTAATTACTGCACAGCTACACTCCCCATACCCTACACCCCCCAGGCTAAAACATAGCTTTTTGGCATCTTACGAACAGAATACGGGTGTGTGCCTCCAACTGATGCCACCATGTAAAGTGTACTCCCCCTGTATAAAAAACGGCACCCATGTGTTACGGAGCACCATATAATTGTATGGAAGATTGCGTTTGGTGCCGCGTGCAGAGAGCACACGCGAAAAGTAAGGGGGGGGGGGGGGGGAGGCGAAAATGTTATTGCTGCAGGAATGTGTAAAGTAAGGAATGAATGTATATTACGATGCTCTGGTCCGGTCAGCAGTGCAAGAGTTAACCAGCTGCGTGGCATCAAGTGAGTGTGTCACAGCCTAAAGGGATCTTAAAATCACTGTTGTTGTTTCTGGGGGAACAGGAAGTCGGGGCTGCTCCGATGACGTTCTTCTGTCCGGCAGCCATTTTGGCGAAGCCCAGTATAAAGAAAACCCTGCACAGCGACCTCTTCAGTCTGAACAAAGGAGAGCTGGAAGGTACAGACATGGCGGAGAGCAGCATTCCACGTGGCATGCGCATGAAGATGGCACCGGAACAAAGGAAAGTTGCGGCGGTTGCAGCCCTGCTGTTCCACGACCTTGCCAACCATTTGCAGCGGTTGTCATTGAATGAAGAGGGGGGCCTGCAATCTTCCCCCACTGCCCGATGATGACGAAGACTGGCAAGATACCCCTCCAGGGGACACTGCAGGGACACCTGGAATTCCATCACCGGTGAGACTGTCCCCTCATCACCGTACTTGGGGTTCGTGGGCTGAGATCCCAACGGAGGAATCCTCTGTAAGTACCCCATCAGAGGCAGCTTTCTCTTCCTCCACCAGCCCTGAGCCAGAAATACCCTTGTCCGCCCTGCAGAATGCACAATTGTGCTCTCCAAAATTGCCCCAATGGGTCTTTGGGGATGAACCTGACTTTATTCAATATATGCATGATATGCTTCAACCCCTGCCTGGGAAGCCCCTTCCACCGGTTCCTAAGGCACAGCAAGAAAGAGCCCGTCAGGAGGCCGAAATAGACGGCCTGATGGACAAACTAAAGGCCCGACACCCACAAATTCACGCACCCAAGCATGTACATCTGACTCTTGAGGAAAGTATTCGCTACCAAGAGAACACCAACGAGATGGAGGCACTCTTCATTCGCAAGTAGGATCATTCCCGAGAAGGGGAGAAGCCATTGGAACGTCGCAGAGCAACAGTGGCCAAGTTTGACAAGGTCAGAGGTTATGGTACCCTCATTGATTGCCACACCGGCTATACTATCCTCATAAACCAGTGAGCTGTACAGAGGCCATATCTCCACAAAAAGTTCCATTCCCTGGTGGTGGGTGAGATAGTGGAATACCCCCCCTTCGGGGCCTGCGAGGAGAGTGGGCGGCCGTAGTCACCAGGCCAGCCGCTCCAACCCAGTTGTCCTTCAAGTACTTTCCCTTTGATGATTGGGAAGTGGACCCCTTCCAGCTGAGGCCGAAGTGGCCTGCTCTGGAGGCCTCCACCAACGTACCCAAGGAGGAGGAGCCTCTACAGCAGCTGCCACTTCCTTCTGCCTGCAACGAAGTACCCTGGCCTACTCCTATCCAGGAGGTTTAGCCTCGACCGCGGGTACCAACCAAAGTACCTGGGCCTATTCCCGACAAGGAGATTTGGTCAGCCCACCAGGTACTAACGACAGTGTTGCGGCCCACTCCCGACGAGGAGGTGGGGCCAAATCAACCAGCACCAACTGTTAACCTCAATCCTACAGTGTCACACTCTACCCTTACTAATGTGGTGTGGGAGAGCCACATTAACTCTTTACCTGCTCGTGATCCTGAGAGGGGTAGAGGCTCTAGGCGAGGAGCAGGACGACATCGCCAGAGTTTCATCTGAGCTGTGACCCTTATTTTGCTTTAAAGTTTTTTTGTTGTCTTCACAGACTTTTCTGCAACAGTTCAAGAAGTGTGCCTAGCAGGACTATGCCAAGACTGTTCAAGTTGTAACGTAACCATCAAGCTTTTGTGCCTGGTCCTCCGACCAAGAGACTCCTAGCGGTAGGAGATTCGTAAGTGTGTGCCCGGCTAGAGCTGGTAGCCGTGAAGTTTAGACTCTTAGTGCAGGTGGACTGCTGATCCTTGCACGCTTGTTTACGTGTATATACCTCAATAGTAACGTGACATTCTTTGTGAAAGTTGCACTTATCGGGTGAATGCACCTTAACCCTGTTGGAGTGTTTAATAAATTCTTATGCTAGAGTAACTAATGTAAGATGTTATTGTACCCAGGAAAATTAGCCATGTACATGTGTACATAAAAAAAATGTAAATACTAGGTGTTGTAGTAGTTGCTAGTAGGTGGTTTCCTCGGCTCCTCTGAGGAATAGCAGTTTTGTCACCCATCACTAACACCTTCTCAAAGGTCCACTCAAGGGAAACTACCCCTAAGGTATCAAGAATGACGTTGCACATAGTACTACACACATAGTACCTCAAAAATAATCACTTAAGTGTACTTACCTCACTTAAATTTAGTACAACTAAAAATAAATAAACAAACAAAATTATCTCACACTCAAGTAAATGCTTTGAAATTGTAGCTGTTATGATTCGGCTAGCTGGAGGTGGATCCTCTGTGTCAGCGAGGGATTGGCGTGGACTGTACCGGTGGAGTTGCTACTGGTATTCACCAGAGCCCGCCGCAAAGCGGGATGGTCTTGCAGCGGCAGTAGTAACCAGGTCGTATCCACCGGTAACGGCTCAACCTCTCTGACTGCTGAGACAGGCGCGGTACAAAAGGACAAGGCAAGAGCAAGGTCGGACGTAGCAGAAGGTCAGGGCAGGAAGCAAGGGTCATAGTCAGATGCAACAGCAGAAGGTCTGGAACACAGGCTTGGGACATACACTAAACGCTTTCTCTGGCACAAGGCAACAAGATCCGGCAAAGCAGTGAAGGGGAAGTGAGGTTATATGAGCAGGGAGCAGGTGAAGGCTAACAGACTGATTGGGCCAGGCACCAATCATTGGTGCACTGGCCCTTTAAATCTTAGAAAGCTGGGGCATGCGCGCCCAAGAGAGTGGAGCCGTGTGCGCCAGAACGTGACAGCCGGGCATCGGGACAGGTAAGTGGCTTGGGATGTGATTCGCGAGCGGGCGCGTCCCGCTATGGGAATCTCATCTCCGTCGTGAGTGTCAGTGCAGCGCTCCCGGTCAGCGGGTCTGACCTGGGCGCTGCAGAGAGGAGAACGCCGCGAGCGCTCCGGGGAGGAGCAGGGACCCCCCCCCTTAGGTCTCCCCCTCTTTTTGTCTCCTTGTCCCTTCAAATGAGACGAGAACATAGGGGGCGACTCTTGAGTTTCCTTCCGGAAAAAAAAGAAGTCCTGGGAAGCAACATTAGCGGCAGGCAATCCAGAAGAAGTGGGAATGGGGAGGGGGGGGGGGGGCAGAGAGTGAAGCTTGTCACGGGGCAGAGTGTTACCAGGAAGGGGGCTATGAGGAGCAGATGTGAGGCATCGTTTGTGACAAGCAGGACCCCAGTTCTTGATCTCCCCAGTGGTCCAGTCAAGGGTGGGAGAATGACGTTGGAGCCATGGCAGACAAAGGAGGACTTCAGAGGTGCAGTTGGGCAAAACCAAAAATTTAATTTTCTCGTGATGCAGTCCAATGCTCATGAGCAGGGGTTCTGTGCGGTAACGCACGGTGCAGTCCAATTTTACTCCGTTGACCGAAGAAATGTAGAGCGGCTTGACGAGATGGGTCACCGGGATGCAGAACCTATTAACCAAAGAGGCCAGAATAAAATTTCCAGCAGAACCAGAGTCCAAGAAGGCCACAGCTGAGAAGGAGGAGTTGGCAGAAGGAGCAATCCGCACGGGCACAGTGAGACGTGGAGAAGCAGAATTCACACCACGGGACGCCACTCCCATTTGAACAGGGTGCGTGCGTTTCCCAGACGCGGAGGACGAATAGGGCAGTCCACCAAGAAATGTTCAGTACTAGCGCAGTACAGGCATAAGTTTTTATCTCTGCGATGAGACCTCTCTTCATGGGTCAGGCGAGACCGATCCACTTGCATAGCCTCCTCGGCGGGAGGCACAGGGGTAGATTGCAAAGGATACTGGGAGAGAGGTGCCCAGAGATCAAGGTCCTAGAGAGCGGAGCCGCGCGCGCCAGAACGTGACAGCCGGGGACCGGGACAGGTAAGTGGCTTGGGATGTGATTCGCGAGCGGGCGCGTCCCGCTATGCGAATCGCATCTCCGTCGTGAGTGTCAGTGCAGCGCTCCCGGTCAGCGGGTCTGACCGGGGCGCTGCAGAGAGGAGAACGCCGTGAGCGCTCCGGGGAGGAGCATGGACCCGGAGCGCTCGGCGTAACAGTAGCTAATGTCATTTTCCAATTCCTGCCACTGTTATGTACACAATGCTCTGTTCTTATACGTGTCTGAGATGTTCTGCCTGGCCAGTAGATACTCTTGCTAGCTAAAAGTAATACACTTAATTAAAGGTAACCTAGGTAAGGTTTATCTGTTGTGTTCTAGGGATAAGAGCATATAGCCAATGGACCCTAGTAGCCAGTCTTATTGGTAGAAAGCCTCGGGCAAGCCAATATACTCAGTGCACTAAACAGGTAGCTAACATGGCAAAAATGTATGGTGAGACTCAAAAATGTATAGTGAGATTCAAAAATGCATAGTGAGATTCAAAAATGTATAGTGACATTTAAATTATCTAGTGAGCTTAGGAAAAATGCTAAGTAGGATGTATCTCATGTGAATAATATCATCCTGTTACTAAATTCGTGAACCAATCCTGTTCGTGAGTTTACCCAAACCAATGTATTGTCACGATGCCGGCTGGCAGGAGGTGGATCCTCTGTGCCAGAGAGGGATAGCGAGGACCGTGCTAGTGGACCGGTTCTAAGACACTACTGGTTTTCACCAGAGCCCGCCGCAAAGCGGGATGGTCTTGCTGCGGCGGTAGTGACCAGGTCGTATCCACTAGCAACGGCTCACCTCTCTGGCTGCTGAAGATAGGCGCGGTACAAGGGAGTAGACAGAAGCAAGGTCGGACGTAGCAGAAGGTCGGGGCAGGCAGCAAGGATCGTAGTCAGGGGCAACGGCAGGAGGTCTGGAACACAGGCTAGGAACACACAAGGAAACGCTTTCACTGGCACGATGGCAACAAGATCCGGCGAGGGAGTGCAGGGGAAGTGAGGTAGATATAGGGAGTGCACAGGTGAAGACACTAATTGGAACCACTGCGCCAATCAGCGGCGCAGTGGCCCTTTAAATCGCAAAGACCCGGCGCGCGCGCGCCCTAGGGAGCGGGGCCGCGCGCGCCGGGACCGGACTGACGGAGAGCGAGTCAGGTACGGGAGCCGGGGTGCGCATCGCGAGCGGGCGCTACCCGCATCGCGAATCGCATTCCGGCTGGAGGCGGTATCGCAGCGCCCCGGGTCAGTGGATCTGACCGGAGCGCTGCAGTGAGGAGAGTGTAGCGAGCGCTCCGGGGAGGAGCGGGGACCCGGAGCGCTCGGCGTAACATGTATGTACATCAAAGAAAATGTTAAGTAGCTTTATAGTGTTGTACCCGACCTTCACTTCGTCCCTCTGTATTAGGGGACTGACGTCGAGGCCGACTTATCTTAAGTAAGGGGGGTTTGTGGTGTCCCGGTACCGTTTTGCATACCGTACCTAGTGTAGAGGCCCCCAAAGTCAGAGAAACTGCGTTCATGTAGGGTTCACAGGTGGGACAGCCCCTAGTCGCCTCTCCTAAAGTCTATCTTTAATAATAGTAAATGTATATATTAATTATATACGTTCTATAGTAATATATAGTACTTACCTTGCTCAGCGTCACAGGACCTTCAATCATGTGACCATGCTAGTAACCTCTATGGTATGTTGTAGGACCTTAGGAGGTCCTTGGGTCACGTGTTACCCACAAATCTCTGTAATGGTGATTGACACCATTATAGACCAATTAGCGTTAGTCCAGCCCCTGCCCATATAAGGGAGCTGCGTCCAATTATCGCTCTCTTGGGTTGCTGCTCTCGTGGATGCTAGACTAACAGGACGGTGCTACGCTACTTTCAAAGACACGTTAGGCCTCAAACATCTGCCGGCCTCAGCGGAAACAAAACCGTGAGTTCACATCTAAATCCCCGCTAATGCTAGCGTGACTACTGGACCGCAACTAAATCCCCCAAATCCAGTGGAGCAACGCATAGTACTAAAAGACTCTAAATGCTAAAGTCCCAATCATTGTCAATCTCCAAGGAAAGCTATTGTTATGCTCAGAGACTGTTGTACTATAGAAGCTTGCAGAAAACCTTCAGTAAAAGTTAATACTGTTTCAGAAACTCTCCGGTTGTGGACAATATATTCTTATCATCTACCTCCCTATCGCTCTTGGGAAGGGTGGCTGTAGGAAAAGCATTATTGAGGAGCCCACACCCTGGCGTCACGAATAGCAAATGTCAACAAGCACCCTTTAATTACTGCACAGCTACACTCCCCATACCCTACATCCCCCAGGCTATCACAGTCCTATGTAGCACACATTGATAATGTTCTTAGTACAGATAATGTAGTAAATGTGACTTGCAGTCCTATGTAACACCACAGATAACACAGTGATAGCTCTCTGAGTACAGATAATGTAGTAGATGTGACCTGCAGTCCTATGTAACACCACAGATAACACAGAGATAACTCTCTGGGAACAGATAATACAGTAGATGTGACCTGCAGTCCTATGTAACACCACAGATAACACAGTGATAACAGAGCAGTGTGCTCAAATAACACTTCCGGAGTGTACCCTAGTACTCCCCCAGTAGAGTGCTCACATAGAAGTGCCTATAGAGACCTGCTGTAGAGTGCTGACATAACATTTTGCATAAACATTAACCCTTTATATTGGGGATTGATGGGCATTTGGTTACACAACTTTAATTTCATAGTGGCAGAGGCTTCTGGGTAGGCGGCCGATGTGAATTGCGGCTCCACTTCCCCCTCTGGCAGCTTTCTCCTAATCCTCCCCGATTACTGACAAGAAGACGTCTTCACCAGGAAGTCATCACATCTGTATAATGAGTCTCCTGACATCCAGCGTCTGCTCCCTAATAAGATGAAGCTCTGATCCCCCAGACCCTTCACCCCTCTGTAAATCCTCCTGTGATTACAGCCGCCAGTCTTATGTCTATGATAGTGCCGCCATCTAATACCCAGTAATGATCTGCACATCTGCTGAGGAGGAACACTGCCTGGTGCTGGCCTCCGGAGGAACTAACATGGGGGCCCTCGTAATAACTTTATGGCCAGGAGAGAAAAATACACGGGGCCCGGCGCCATAACCCTAAGAATCGTCCCTCGTATGCCCAAATAACATAATCATATGTTGTGTCCCACGGTGATGGCGGGACCACGGGTGTAGCGGTGTAGGTGGAGGAAGCAAGATGGTATTAACCCCAGGGGCAAGGTGTTATTAACCCCAAATGTTCGTGACGCCAGAGTGGTTTTTTGGTACCGGAACCACACAAACGGTATCTCCGCTATTCCAATGGCTAGGCAGTGAAAGGAGAGTCCACAACCAATTATGGTTTAACAGAGGCTTTACTGAGGTCGGACAGGTGGTGTTATCTTCACAGCTTGGCCAGAATCCCAGAGAGGTGGCCAGGAACACAGAAGGGCCTCACAGCTTGCTGGGACTAGTAGTACTTGTGATAGACTTTAGAATCTTGTCTTTAGGCAGGACTTGACTATAGGTAGTAGTGACAGCAGACATAGACTTGACTTACTGGAATGACGGTAGATTTGAGGCCTTCCAGGTGCTGGACACTAGCACTGAGATCTCTGGTGTTTGCTGGTCTCAGCAGGGAGCATAAGAGAGAGAATTGTAATGGCCGCCCCTTATATAGAGGGGGGCTTAGCCAAAGCCCATTGGTCCAGCTGCGGGTCATGTGTTAAACTGGTGCCCTCTGGGTAACATCATGTGAACATAACATATGACATCTCACAGGTCCTTTAGACATTTACTGGAGTCCTCCAAAGGTCCTTTATACTGACTATACATTGATACACTGACTACAATTCTATGACAATAAATGACACTATAGTAACAGCATGGGAGGCACTGCAGGAGAGGTCACTGGTCACTGATGAACTCAATCTGACAGGGGTGTAGTGCAGGACCATGTCCTGTACTGGGACATCACAAACCCCCCTACTTAACACAAGTTACCCTTGATGCAGGTTCTGTTAGAGTTGAAGGTCAAGGTGACCCTGGGGCCGGATGCAGTCCTGAGGCATTTTTGCACACAAACGTCCATTCCAGGCTAGTAAATTTCCTTTGGTAAAACTAATAACATAAGAGTCTCTGTAATATTGTCCATACATGCTCTGACTTTTGGTTACTCATCTGAGAACAGGATTACTAATGACTAGGACCAATATATATATATAACTTTACTTTAAGGACCATTGACGATGCCCTTGATGACTTGACTATGCAAAACAGGGGATTAAACACAACATGACATTTGGCCTATGCATGTAACATAATACTCATGACTAGACTTACGACTATATATTAGACATTTTATACATGACTAGACTTAATACTTTATACTAGACATTTGCGGATTGGGATGCCTTAGGCTATCTACCCAATGCCTTGGCTATTGGGGTCCCTTGGCATTTCAAACACTTCTCCCCAGAACACTATATTTAAGTTTATTCTAGACACTTATATGCTAGACAACTGGTATAGATAACATTTTGACATTTCTGTTACCTCATATTGACTACATGCATTACCTAGTATCAGGAGTACCTGCTGGCCAGGAAAGCCTCCTGTGCACGAACACAAGAACATATGACATTTGAAATAGGACATTAAAGTAGACTGTGTCATTTTTAGTGCTACAGTACTACTGTATGTGACTTGCATTGAGGGGACGGGGCGTGACGTCACACGGGGGCGGAGTCATGACGTCACGGACTTCCATTCCTGTGGTCGCGACCCAGACCCTCCAGCGCTTCTGGACAAGAAACAGGTGGGTGTCGCATGCTATATTGCGGGGATCCCCAGTGGCGGGACCCCCGCGATCAGACATCTTATTCCCTATCCTTTGGATAGTTGATAAGATGTCTAGGGTGGAGTACCCCTTTAAGTATTCTCACAACAGTTCATGTACTGCTCAGTAGTCCATGTATATAAGGAGTTCATAGATGTGACTCAAGTCAGGGTCTCCCTTCTGACTTGTTTGTGCCTATGCAGAACTAAGAATGAATCTCCTACACCTAGGAGTCTCTCGGCCGAAGCCGTACACATTACTTACTGATCTTGGTTGCAAAAAGAAGAAAAACTTTTCTTGACAAGTCTGTCAGGCACATTTCTTGAATGTTGCAGGAACCTAGAACAACAAAAAGTGTGCTACTGCACTACAGTCAGTTAGTCTGGCGACCAAGTCTGGTTAATTGACTGTACACAAGAATAATTTAGACAGCTTTCTTTCTTTCTCAGTCTCGCCTACCAGGTGAGGCCCTAGGCTGTGAGATGAACCTAGGGTTGCGAGACTGGGCCCTTTGCATGGGGTCAACATAGGTGTTCCATGTTACATGTTACAATCTGGAATTGGTGATGGTGGGGCTGACTGTAACCACCACCTGCACCACAGCGGCTTGCGCCACTGAGGGATTACTGGTTGGTGCCTGCTGATCCGGCCAAACCTCCACCACTGCAGGAGTAGGCCCAGGCACTTTTGTGGGTACCAGCTGGTTAGGCCAAACCTCCTTTACAGCTAGAGTAGGCCTGGGTACTTTTGTAGGTGCCCGCTGGTTAGGCCAAACCTCCTCGCTTATAGGAGTAGGCCTGGGCACATTTGTACAGGAACTTTGATGTAGGTACTTGGGATCCATCGCTGGTGGATCTGGATACTCCTCCTGGACAACTGCTTCCATGACACTTGGAGGTAGAGAACCAATAAGATTTTGAGTGCGCCGTCTCTTTAAGAGGAATTGAGTGCTCTGTCTCTTTAAGAGGAATTGAGTGCGCCGTCACTTGAATGCGCTGTCTCTTTAAGATGCTTGGCAATAGACTGCCGCAGTTTAACTTTTGATTAGCAGGAACCCTCCAGGTAGCGTCCCCCCTACTATGCAGCAAGTGCCCATTGACTCCCTTGGGCACTGAGGGGTTAACACAGACCGCTACTGGTGCCGGAGACTTGTTGCAGTGGATCGTTGGTTTGTGCAGAGTTTGCGCTGCAGCGGGTACTTGCCGGTGTTATGTAAAGCTGAACGCAGCCGCCGGAACCTTCACTATGGCTGAACCCAGGGAACTTCCTGTTTGGTCCAGTTGGTAAATTCTTCCCCTGTGCAACACAGGGCGGATTCTTAGTTCCGTCTCATACACTGAAGAGGCGTCACCGCTGGGGACTGACTTGGTGGAGCTGCGACTGTTCCCTCACACGGGAAACACCGGACTCTGTTTAAGCCCTTCAGGTACTGACTTTACACTCTTAGCAATAATGATTAACAGTCTTTCTTTCACCTTCTCCACTACTTTATCGGCGCCACAGTAAAAACAGACTTAGCGGCGCACACTTTTTCGCAACTGAATGCGATTTTCTATTCTACTTTCTGCATAAGGCGCACACCGATATCCTGTTCGTAGGACGCCAAAAGTTGTGGTGAGGATGTGATGAAGGCAGATGGATTTACCCTAGGGGCAGACGGCCTTAACCCCTTGTGTTCGTGATGCCAGGGCGTGGTTTTACCTCTACACCACCCGAAGGTATACCGCTGGATCCTGGGCTAGGCACAGGGGCAAATAATGACTCCGACGCCAAGTTACGGAACAACGGTAGTTTTACTGAGTCAGACAGGTGTAACATTCTATACAGCTCAGTTAGTCCCATGGAGGTGACCAGTGACTTCAGAGACCACAGGGCTTGCTGGGACTTATAGTGGACTTCGACAATTTGATGCAGGGCCATGCTGACCTGAGACAGACTTGACTGAGACTGACTATGACAGAATTCATCCCGCATGTAGCTTACCAGGTTTTGAGTTGGACCTGGGCCGTAGTGGACTTGTGGATCTTTGGCAGACCTCAGGCCTCATTAGGACACCAGACACTCTCTCAGGACTTGACCTCACTGTAGCTCAGCAAAGACTCAAAGAGAAAGAGGAAGCTCCACCCAGGGCTTATACGGGTACCCCTGTAGGTCACATGGTCACTGGTACCTTCCTTGGTTACAATCACATGACAACAGTACTTAAAGGTATAGAACAAATTATGTACTTTGCATTGGATAACATATACATTGTTTAACTATTCCGGGCACATAGATGAAGGGGAGGCCCAGGGGTCACGGAATGGAGTCTGCCTGACAGGGCAGCAATGGTACAGGGTTGCAACTCCTGTACTGGGCCACAACAAAAGCATACGCTAACTCCTGGACAGTCTGTGGTGCAACGTGGCGTTGGTGGATGGAGCGAGACACGATGTCCCAGATGTGCTCAATCGGATTCAGGTCTGGTGAATGGGCGGGCCAGTCCATAGCATCAATGTCTTCCTCTTGTAGGAACTGCTGACACACTCCAGCCACATGAGGTCCAGCATTGTCTTGTATTAGGAGGAACCCAGGGCCAACCGCACCAGCATATGGTCTCACAAGGGGTCTGAGGATCTCATCTCGGTACCTAATAACAGTCAGGCTACCTCTGGCAAGCACATGGAGGGCCACCCCACACCATTACTGACCCACCGCCAAACAGGTCATGCTGGAGGATGTTGCAAGCAGCAGAATGTTCTCCATGGCGTCTCCTGACTCTGTCACGTCTGTCACATGTGCTCAGTGTGAACCTGCTTTCATCTGTGAAGAGCACAGGGTGCCAGTGGTGAATTTGCCAATCTTGGTGTTCTCTGGCAAATGCCAAACGTCCTCGTCAGGACCGACTGGGGGAGACAGGGAGAGTGAGCCCAAAACTGACCCTAAAACCACTCTCCCTGCCTACTTGCCCATCAATCCTAAACAATGGATCCACAACTGGGCACTGGTCCCTTCATGCACTGGAGTAAAAACAGTGGAGTGCAGTGGAGTAAAAACACATAATATGCATAGTCGGTCCCAGACCAGAAACAGAAAACTACTAGACCACCAGATATACAAGACAGGATATAAATACTAACAGTGCAGAATATAAACAGGCAAACTGATCAGGAACATAAGACACTGTTCAGAAACAAGTACAAAGGACAAAGATCAGATCAACCAAACAGGATATAAATATAGGACACTGTTTACACTGAACACAAGACTAGGAAACGGATGAGTCAAGATAGACTTCATGAACAAATGAACAAACAGGAAAAAGCTTAATCCCGCAGAAGACTTTCGGTAGACAAAGGGAATAATCAACACCCCCAGAGTCCCCTACACAAAAGGTAAAAGGGATCTATTGCTAAACAGTAATAAACACAATACCCCAGAACCACCAGAAGACACAGGAATGTCTTGATACTAGAACGCAATCTCTTAGAGTCCACCATGGAGATCTCTTGCTCTAATTCTCAATTCCCCGGAGTCACCATGGACAGGTAACAAGGATATCTTGGTACAGAAACACAGAAAATGGATACAAGAGAAAACACAGTGTGAACAGATACATAACAGAAAGGATAAACAAATCCTAAAACCGACTAATCAAACAGATTAAATCTACTATAAGCATGCTACACAACCATGGCTAAAACCCAGAACATACAAAGTGCATGCTAAAGCAAACATAGAAGAATTAAAGCTCAAATAGTGTTTCACCAAGAGCTCCATAGCAGCATGTCAAGCAAGTAGCAGCAAGACAGGATTTCAATCACCAGCTCAGAAACTAGACTGAGCTGGCCTTATCTAGACACACCCAAAGAGCTATTGGATGAAAAGATAAAAGCTTGAACTATTCCCTGGCCAGGGAACATAAAACTGTTCAGACCACAAAAATCAAACTGCAGTCTGAACATAACCCAAGACAGACATTACAGTCCTGCATGGTGTTGGGCTGTAAGCACAACCCCCACCTGTGAATGTTGGGCCCTCATACTACCTCATGGAGTCTGTTTCTGACCGTTTGAGTGGACACATGCACATTTGTGGCCTGCTGGAGGTCATTTTGCAGAGCTCTGGCAGTGCTCCTTCTGCTCCTCCTTGCACAAAGGCCGAGGTAATGGTCCTGCTGCTGGGTTGTTGCCCTCCTACGGTCTCCTCCACGTCTCCTGAAGTACTGGCCTGTCTCCTGGTAGTACCTCCATGCTCTGGACACTATGCTAACAGACACAGCAAACCTTCTTGCCGCAGCTCGCATTGATGTGCCATCCTGGATGAGCTGCACTAGCTGAGCCACTTGTGTGGGTTGTAGACTCCGTCTCATGCTACCACTAAAGTGAAAGCACCGCCAGCATTCAAAAGTGACCAAAACATCAGCCAGGAAGCATAGGAACTGAGAAGTGGTCTTTGGTCACCACCTGCAGAACCACTCTTTTATTGGGGGTGTCTTGCTAATTGCCTATAATTTCCACCTGTTGTCTGTTCCATTTGCACAACAGCATGTGAAATTGATTGTCAATCAGTGTTCTTCCTGAGTGGACAGTGGGATTTCACAGAAGTGTCATTGACTTGGAGTTACATTGTGTTGTTTAAGTGTTCCCTTTTTATGTATGATCTATATGTTTGTGAATGTTTATGTTTGGGTTTAATGTATGCACTATGGGTAAGATTTATCAATGTCGGTGTGAGGTAGAAATAATTTAAACCATGTAAGTGCCGTCTATGTTTTGCTTGTCTGTACAAAATTTCTCAACCATGCGCAAGCTTGTTGATAAATTTTGCTTAAACATAGACCTACCTTCATGTTTCTACTGTCTGACATATTTGTACGTGCACTCCTCTGTGTCCTATATTTGCGCAAAATCTGTTTCAATATCTAAACAAAATAGTAAATTAGTGTGTAAAGCATTTTTCTTTCTACGATACAAGAGCACGTAGAGAACATATGAATAAATTCTTTCAAAAAGGACGCACAAAAAAAACGCAAAGAAACTCATTGCGCAAATTTTTATGCAAAAAAATACACAAGAAAAAGGGGTAAACTCAATGATAAATGTCCCCCAATATGTGTGATGTCTTTTATGTATGCACTATATATGTGTATGTTTTATTTATATTTTATGTTTGGGTTATATATATATATATATATATATATATATATATATAAATCCAAAGAAGTAGCAGCACACAAGGTATACGGTGCAAAAAAGCTTGAGAAAGGCGACGAGGAGGTCGCAGAAACGTTGCTCTGTATACACTGATGCAATAAAACCACAAACTTTTTTTGCACCGTATACCTTGTGTGCTGCTACTTCTTTGGATTTATCTATTGGGATCCCGAACCAAGACTCCTACACAGCGTGCACCAGCTACCTGAAGTACTATTTGGTTGTGCTGCTCTCCTGGGATATTTATATATATATATATATATATATATATATATATGTATGTATGTGTGTGTGTGTGTGTGTGTGTGTGTGTGTGCGTGTGTGTTATACGTGCAGGTTCGGCATTAGGGGGTGGCAAACAGGGCAACTGCCCAGGGCCCCCTGCGGCTGCTACAGTGTTTGT
>NW_026608253.1:65000-79938 GCF_029499605.1 Hyla sarda
CATGGGGATCATTTTAATCGTATTGATCCAAAGAATAAAGAACACACGTCACTTTTACCATAAATTGTACGGCGTGAAAACAAAACCTTCCAAAATTAGCAAAATTGCAATTTTCTTTTTAATTTCCCCACACAAATAGCATTTTTTTTGGTTGCGCCATACATTTTATGGTAAAGTGAGTGATGGCATTACGACGGACAACTGGTCGCGCAAAATACAAGCCCTCATACTAGTCTGTGGATGAAAATATTCATTATGTTATGATTATGTGTTATGAGTTATGATTTTTTGAAGGGGAGGAGGAAAAAACGAAAGCGTAAAAATTTAATTGTCTGAGTCCTTAAGGTCCAAATGGGCTGAGTCCTTAAGGGTGTAAAATGCATAAAATAAAAAAGATGTTTAAAAATATTTATAATGTTTTATAAAATGATTAAATATAAAAGCTCCCTCCCTAATAAAATTTTTAATCACCATTTAAAAAGAATATAAATGTAAAATGCTAAATAGGATGTTTTTGATTCTGAACGGTGGATGGCGTAAACATAAAAAAATAAAAAAATAAAAAAAGATCAAATTCCTCAATTGATGATTTTTGATCACATCTTATATGAGGAAAAAAATGATAAAAAGTGATCAAAACAAAACAAAGATGGTCCTGATAAAAACTACAGATCACGGCGTCAAAAATGGCGCTCATACAGCTCTGTATACGGCAAAATAAGAGAGCAATAGGGGTCAGAATACGGAGAAATTTTTTTTATAAAATAATAGAAAAACTATATACATGGGTATTGTTTTAATCACGTTGTTTACTTACAGAATAAAGAATAACGCTTTTTATCTGTTCTATTATGTTTACAAGGGACGTCTTGGCCTTCTTTTATAAATTTTTATTCTAAATATATGATGTGATTAAAAATCAGTCCTTCTGGCATTTTATTTATTTATTTTTTATTTCTGCTGTTTGCTGTAAGAGATCAATAATAGGTCAGAAAATTCCGCGCACGGCAATACCAAATACATTTCTAGGATTCGTTTTTAATTTCAATTTTTATTAGGGTATGTTTTTTTTAAATATTTTTAAAAATATATATTTTTAACACTTTTACGTCTCCTAGGTAACTTTTATAAGCAATCATTAGATTGCTTATACTGATCAATGCTATGACACTTATGTATGTAATTAGATTGCTTATACTGATCATTGCTATGCTATGATGTATATGTATGTAATTAGATTGCTTATACTGATGTATGCTATGCTATGACATATATGACAAACCCCATTTAAGAGGTTAATATTTTTTATTAAAAAAAAAGGCTGGAATACCTGGTAGCGAGATCACACTATGACTCCAGGTTAGTCTACCCTATGTTTTTAAGGCCACTGGGGCTATCTGATCCCATTAAATATCTAGAAGTCTTATTGGCTACAGATAGGCTGACCAACATGATGGGTGTGGAGGTTGTAATGAATACAGTTCTCCAACATTATAATGGGGACTATGGAGCCCTCAGCTGGGACCATCACTTGTACGGCCTCATAGTACAGTTACCGGCCACAGGTAGCTCCAGAAGTCCTAAATCTACTGGGAAAACTCTATGGCTATAACCTCAGATGTACATAGTCTACCATGGAAAGGGGACCTCGGCAAAACCAATGTGGTCCCATCCCTTGAATGTGTCCTCGTGTGGCACCACATTGCAGAGAAAATAAAAGTTTTTATTTACCAAATACTCAATAAAAAGAATAATATAACGTTCTCCAAATCATAGACCCCTCCATGGCGTCTCCGGCCTCTTCCCATGGGTCATTGGGAGACTCCTTGATCTCTGTAGGACGCCACGACTAAAAGGTCACCTGAGATTCACGGGAGCCAGAACGAAAGGTTAATAGGATTTATTGTATTACAGAACCGGCTACGATATTTGGGAAGCTCCGGGTCATTGAATACATTTTCTTTTTCAGTCTTATATGTTGGTAATGCAAATCTCTCTTCCAAACCCCCACAATTCAATGCTGTAGATCAACTAAGGTGAATCTTTCTTTATTGTTTAATCCCAGAGGAAGGAATGGTGGGTTGACACGTGCCCCCGTCTGGGAGACCCCATTAGCTGGTAAGTGAGGGACTTATAGTGTCCTACATATCAGGGAGTGATACGTTCTTGGCTCCGACATGATAGCATCATCCTGCAAGTAAAGGAATAAACCGATATACTGTCTGACTAGACGGACTATAAATTCCCCAAAAGGTGGGGCTCATAATGTCTATAGATACTGGATTCACATACTGTTTCTTGTCTATGCGTAGACCCCCGATGTACCTAAATCATAGGACATACCCCCAAAAGACATCTGGCAAATGACTCCTTTCATCACACTGCAAAATGAATACAGACCCCAGATCTGACCCTGAAAATACTGATAGACCAGACCTATTTAATACAGACTAACTACAGACACCCTAAACAGAGACTGTGGGCTAGACCTCCTAAATAAAGACCCCAAACCTGACCCCCAGAATACAGACCCCAGACCTGACCCTGAAAATACTGATAGACCAGACCTATTTAATACAGACTAACTACAGACACCCTATACAGAGACCGTGGGCAAAACCTCCTAAATAAAGACCCCAAACCTGACCCCCAGAATACAGACCCCAGATCTGACCCTGAAAATATTGATAGACCAGACCTATTTAATGCAGACTAACTACAGACACACTAAACAGAGACCGTGGGCTAGACCTCCTAAATAAAGACCCCAGACCTGACCCCCAGAATACAGAACCCAGATCTGACCCTGAAAATACTGATAGACCAGACCTATTTAATACAGACTAACTACAGACACCCTAAACAGAGACCATGGGCAAAACCTCCTAAATAAAGACCCCAAACCTGACCCCCAGAATACAGCCCCCAGATCTGACCCTGAAAATACTGATAGACCAGACCTTCTTAATACAGACTAACTACAGACACCCTAAACAGAGACCATGGGCTAGACCTCCTAAATAAAGACCCCAAACCTGACCCCCAGAATATCGCCCCCAGATCTGACCCTGAAAATATTGATAGACCAGACCTATTTAATACAGACTAACTACAGACACCCTAAACAGAGACTGCTGGCTAGACCTCCTAAATAAAGACCCCAGACCTGACCCCCAGAATACAGACCCTAGAGCAGGTGACAAATGTAGACCCCAGAAAACACCCCAGAATAACTACAGGACCCAGACCAGAGCCACCTAAATACAAACCCTGTACCAGACCCAAGAATATATATGGAGCCCTGATCTGTCCTCCTGTATACAGACCTGACCCTGACTAAATAAAGACACTGGACCTTAAACATAGACCCCAGAATTATTATTAGAGACCCCAGACCAGACCCACCTAAATGCATACCCTGTACTAGACCCCCAAATAAATACAGAACACATACAGACCCCAGACCTGACCCCCTAAATACACACTCTGTACCAGACCCCAAAATAAATACAGAACACAGACCTTACCTGTATACAGACCCCAGACCTGACCTCCTGTATACAGACCCCAGACCTGACCTCCTGTATACAGACCCCAGACCTGACCCCCTAACTACAGACTCTGTACCAGACCCCAGAATAAATACAGAACCCTGACCCGTCCTCCTGTATACAGACCACAGACCTAACCCTGACTAAATAAAGACACTGGACCAGGTCCCTTAAACATAGACCCCAGAATTACTACAGACCCTGTACCAGACCGAGCTAAATACAGACCCTGTACTTGTAAATATAGAATGCAGATGTGACCTCCTGTATACATGCCTCAGACCTGACCGCCTGTATACAGACCCCAGACCTGACCTCCTGTGTAGAGACCCCAGACCTGACCTCCTGTATACAGACCCCAGACCTGACCTCCTGTATACAGACCCAAGACCTGACCTCCTGTGTACAGACCCCAGACCTGACCTCCTGTGTACAGACCTCAGACCTGACCTCCTGTATACAGACCCCAGACCTGACCTCCTGTATACAGACCCCAGACCTGACCTCCTGTATACAGACCCCAGACCTGACCTCCTGTATACAGATTCTGTACCAGACCCCAGAACAAATACAAACACCAGACCTTCTAAATAGAGACCATAGACAAGACCTCCTAAATAACAACATATCCTAAGTACAGCCCCCAGACCATACATCATAAGTACAAGCTCCAGAACAGACCCCAGATGACACCTTCCATATACAGTCCTTGGACCAGTACTCAGAATTACTACAGACCCCAGATAAGGACCTCTATACAGACCCTAGCACAGATCTAATAAATATGGACCCAAGACCAAAACCCCATCAAAAAAACACAGACCCCCTAAACTAATAAATACCCCAGACCAGACCCTGTATATAACAGAAACTAATTCCGTCTCCGGACTAGACACAGATACTCACCTCTCCATGTTCCTGCAGCGGTCAGGACACTGTGTGTGGCCGAGCCCCGGAGAGAACAGACTCACAATTGGGAAGAGGTTTGTATTTATTGGGGGCAAGGGGTACCTGGGAGATTTGCCTGTTCTGCCAGGAGTCCAGGAGATCTATGCTATTTCAGAAAGACCCTTAAACATTCTAGAGTTGGTAAGTATTACCTATAAGTAAGTTGGTGCAACCAAACCCCTCTGCTGGTCCCTCACCTCCAACTTCTTGGAGGAAGGGACATGAAACATTACACTGGCCCCCTCCATCTGTATTTTACTTGTCGGGTCCCTGTAGACAAGGACTTGCATTAACCACGATGATGGGGTTGTCCGTGCATCTACTTGGTTCACGACTCTTGGCTATGGGGTTTTTCTGTTGTCATATAAAGAGGAATTCTCTTATGTACCTGTATAATAAAAGGTGACTAGAAACTAAGGAAGCACAAATTCCCATGATCCTTCACTAACAGCTTCATGTGGTTCCATTGAGGCTATGAGGATTTGGTTGCCTAGTTATAGAGTTCTACAATGTCCGTAGGTTCATTCGATGTCATGTCCAGTCATCTCCTGATGGATCTGACAATCTGTGTTTAGTGTACGTTGTCTATACCCCATATCATATCCGGCTAATATCATAATCACCGGCTTTACCCAGCAATCTCATAATTACAATGTATTCCCAGGGATTAACTCTACGTGTTTCACTAGAATTCAGAATGTATTTAGAAGCTAAAAACAAAGGCTGTACCGACAAATCCACTGGGAATAGAAGCGTATTAAGGCTAAGTGGCTGTGGACACACAAAGAGGTCAATATCAGGAGGGTGGGGGAAATTAGATTCGGAGAATCCACTTCACTACTATATACCAACTCCTCCTGACCCCTAAACAAATACAGACCTCAGACCCAACCTCAAAATACAGAGCCCAGATCAGACCTCCAAAATATAGACCCCCGGAATGAATCGCAAAACACAGCCCAGACCAGACCCCCAAAATACAGATCCCGGACCGAATCCCAAAATACAGACCTCAGAACGAATCCCAAAATACAGAGCCCAGATCAGACCCCCAAAACACAGATCCCGAACTGAATCCCAAAATACAGACCCCAGAACGAATCCCAAAATACAGAGCCCAGATCAGACCCCCAAAACACAGATCCCGAACCGAATCCCAAAATACACAGCCCAGAATGAATCCCAAAATACACAGCCCAGATCAGACCCCCAAAATATAGATCCTGAACCGGATTCCAAAATACAGACCCCAGAACGAATCGCAAAATACAGAGCTAAGATCAGACCCCCAAAATACAGACCCCGGAACAAATCCCAAAATACAGAGCCCAGATCAGACCCCCAAAATACAGACCCCGGAACAAATCCCAAAATACAGAGCCCAGATCAGACCCCCAAAATACAGACCCCGGAACAAATCCCAAAATACAGAGCCAAGATCAGACCACCCAAATACAGACCCCAGAACGAATCCCAAAACACATAGCCCAGATCAGACCCCCAAAACACAGATCCGGAACCGAATCCCAAAATACAGACCCTAGAACAAATCCCAAAATACAGACCCCGGAACGAATCCCAAAACTCATAGCCCAGATCATACCCCCAAAATACAGATCCCAGACCGAATCCCAAAATACAGACCCTGAAACAAATCCCAAAATACAGAGCCCAGATCGGACCCCCAAAATACAGATGCCAGAACGAATCCCAAAATACAGAGCCCAGATCAGACCCCCAAAATACAGACCCCGAAAAAATCCCAAAATAAAGAGCCCAGATCGGACCCAAAAAACATAGAGTCCTGACGAAACCCCCTATATACAGACCCAAGACCATACCACAGAAAAAATACAGTCCCCCACATCATACCCTGTAAATACAGACCACAAACTAGACCCCCTAAATACAGAACCTAAATCAAACCTCCTGAATACAGGCCTCAGACCAGAACCCCTAAATCAAGACTGCAGACCCCAAAACAGAGACCCCAGACCTTCTAATCACAGACTCCAGAATAAATACAGACCCAAATCATATGTCCTAAATCTAGGCCCAGGACTAGAGCACACAATAAATACAGACCCCAGACCACTCCCAAGAATAAATTCATACCCCAGAAATTAAAGGGGTTTTCTGGATTTTCTTTTTTATTTGACTATGCTACAGGGGCTGTAAAGTGTAGTTCATAATATAGCGTCTTTAATTGTGTTTCATGGTGGTCTCGTCATTCTTCTGTAATTTATGTCCCAAAGTTTATTTTTAACAGCATACAAAAGGAGGCTTGTGATGTTGCGGTCATGCTCCGCTCGTGACGGCGTGGACGTGATGTCACGAGCCTCCGGCGCTGCACCCGATGCTCTAAACGAACGTCGGGTGCAGCAGGGAGTAGCCCTTAAAGACCAGACCTCCTAAACTAACATAGAATCCACATTAGACCCTGTAAAATAATACAGACCCCAGACCAGATTCTGCATATACTTACCTCTCCATGTTCTATAACAGCACAATCGACTACGGTCAATACAAAAGGAAGAAGACCTAACATGAAGCAGCTTGTTCTGTTCCATTGGTGTAAGGGAAGTATTTTTTTTTACTATGTTACCATTCAGTACCAGCTAAGAAGCCAATAACCACTTTTGGGAGTTATGCTGCAGTCTACATCTTCTGTCCCTAGAATAGCACTTTGGGCGACCATTTATTGGAAACAATTTTATCTACTACTTCTATGTATGGTTCTACCATGTATGGTTATCAACTGAAATGAATGGGAGCTATGGGAACCTCTCCAGTCCATCCTCCTTCAGAACCACCAAGGACTAAAGTCTTAAGTTTTGGGTATTTGGTCAGTCCATCAATGGAGGTTGGCTTCCTATTGTCACCATAGCATTTTCTATCGGAGGCGGCTAAAAAGAAGACCATGTCCTTAACCTCACCACCTCTAACACGTGAGCTTTATCTCTGCAGCTTCCATAAAAACTGCCCTCAATGTTCTCTGGAGAGGAAATATTAACCATCCCATATGTCTCCTCACAGTCCTGTGACCCTTAATATGGACTTAATAACAAAGCTCCATCTTCTTATGGTGATAATGGATGGGCCGCCCATTACCCAGCTAGAGGGCACAATAACCCCAGATCAATACATTTCTACTTATTATCATTCTCTTAGTATGGAATAGAGATTCCGGGACTCCTGAGATCTCTCCTTCAGGATATAATTCTATACTTACTGCACTCATTTGTTATATAAGTCATTCTAAGGGGAACATTATGTTAACCTGATAAAGGACAATAACCTAATAAGAGGTCAGTTCTACCAACCATGTGTATTGGATAACATATATAAACCATGTGAATTGGATTTATAATAAAAATAAAAAATAAAAAACATTTGAAAGAAGAAAGATGAATGTAAGGAGAATAGAGAGCACAAGAAAATAGAAGAGGAAACAGTGGAGGGGAAAGCAAGAAAAGAGAGGAAGAGGGAACAAGAAAGAGGAAAGGAAACAAGAAAAAGGAGGCGTGGAAGAGAGAACAAGAAAGAAGAGGAGGAGGAGGAAACAAGAAAGAGTAGAGGAAGAGGGAACAAGAAAGAAGAGGAGGAGGAAACACGATAAAGGAGAGGATGAGGAAACAAGAAAGAAGAGGAAGAGGAGGAGGAGGAGGAACCAAGAAAGAGGAGAGGGAGAGGGAACAAGAAAGAAGAGGAGGAGGAGGAAACAAGTAAGAGAGGAAGTGGGAACAAGAAAGAAGAGTAGGAGGAGGAAACAAGAAAGAGGAGAGGAACAGGGAACAAGAGAGAAGAGGAGGAAACAAGACAGAGGAGAGGATGAGGAAACAAGCAAGAGAAGAGGAAGAGAAAACAAGAAATAAGATGAGGAGAGTAACTGGGAACAAGAAAGAATAAGAGGAGGAGGAAACAAGAAAGAGGAGGAGGAGAGGAAGAGGAAACAAGAAAGAGGAGGAGGAGAGGAAGCAACGAGAAGAGAACAGAGGATAAAAGCAGGAGAGGGGAGGAAAGAAGGAAACATAGTAGAGGTGAGAAATAGAGTATAGAAGAGAGGAAAGGAGAAGTGAGAAACAAGAGGGGATAAGCAGAGGAGAGGAAGAAGAACTGAGAGAGCAGAGAAGAAAGAAGAGGGGAAAAAACATTGGAAAAATGAAGGGCTTAGAAAAATATTAGAGAAAATTAGAGGAGGGAAGGAAAAGATACACAGTAGAAGAGGAAAAGGAAACTAGAGAAGAAGCAGAAGAGAGAAGATGATGTGATGAGAGGAGAACTGAGGAGTAGAGGAGAAAAGAAAAAGGATAAGAGAAGAGAAGAAGAAAGGAAGAGAGGAAGTGAAGAAAACAAAGAAATACAAAAGAAAAAGAGATGAGAGGAAACAAAGAGAAAAAAATATATAAGAAAGGAAAGAAGAGAAGGTGTGAAGAAAACCATACAGAGGAAAAGAAAACAAGAGAAAATATAAAAGTATAAAAGAAAAAGAACGAGAAGAGGAGAAGAGGAAGTAAGGAGAAAAGAATAGAGTAGTAGAGGAGAAAAGGAAGACAAAAGGAGATAATAAAAAAGAGGAACTGTGGGAAAAACAATGGCAAAAAAAGTAGTGTAGAGGAGAAAAGAGAGTAAAAAATTATCGGAGGATAGGAGAAAAGAAAAACAATAGCATAGAAGGAGAATAAAAGAGCAGAGAGAAGGAAAGTGGAGGAAACGAGAAGAGGAGAAGAGGAAAAAGAAAGGATGGAAAGAAGAGAGAGCAGAAGCAGAGAAGTGAACACTGGAGTAGAGAAGAAAAGAAAGGATAGAAGAGAACAGAAGAATAATGAGAGTAGAGAGAACATAGGAGTAAAAGGGAAGAGTGTAGAGCAGAGGAGACAGTGGAGGTGGGAAGAGAAAGAAGAGAACAGACGAGTAGTGGAAATATAAGGATGTAAAGAGTACAAGAGGTTTAGAGAGAAGGATAAAGAACAGAGAGTAAAGAAAAGTGACAAAAAGAGTGAAGAGGGAAAGATGAAAAGAGGAAATGAGACAGAAGAAGATGTGAAGGGATCAGAAGATAACTGTAGTAGAGAATGTTAAAAAGGAGAAAAGTAGAGAAGGAGGAAAGGAGAGGAGGATAAAGAAAGTGGAGTAAGGAAAGAAGAGGTGAGGAAAAGAGTAAAGATGAGGGTAATAGGAAAAGGTGAGAGGATGAGAGAAAGGAGGGAATGAGGAAACAAGAGAAAAGATGAAGAGGTGAGGAAGTGGTGTGAAAAGAACAGAGGAGTAAAAGAAAGAAGGAATGAAGGGGGAGAAAACAGGAGGAGAGAAGGGGGAAGAGTTGTAGGGAAAGAAAAAGAGTAAAAGAACTAAAAAGGAGTAGAGAACAAGAGAGAAAAGGAAGAAGAGGAAAAGACAGAACAGAAAGGAGAGGAAATACAAAGATGGGAGGAAAACAGATCTAAGAAGAGTAGACCAGAAAAGCAAGAGAAGAGAAAGGAAGAGGAGAGAAGAGGAGCAAAGTAGTGGAAAAAAAGAGAAGAGGAGGATAGGAGAGGAAGAAAGATGAAGAGCAGCAGGAAAATAAAGGAAGAGGAGAGGAAAAGAGGAGGATAGGAGAGGAGGAAGGATGAAGAGCAGCAGGAAAATAAAGGAAGAGGAGAGGAAAAGAGGAGGATAGGAGAGGAGGAAGGATGAAGAGCGGCAGGAAAATAAAGGAAGAGGAGAGGAAAAGAGGAGGATAGGAGAGGAGGAATGATGAAGAGCAGCAGGAAAATAAAGTAAGAGGAGAGGAAAAGAGGAGGATAGGAGAGGAGGAAGGATGAAGAGCGGCAGGAAAAAAAAGAAAGAGGAGAGGAAAATAGGGGAAAGTAGTAGATGGAAAGTTGGAGATTCAAGAGATGAAAATAAGTGGGAGAAGAGAAGGGAGGAGAAGGGGAATGGAGAGATGGAATGAGAGAAATGAAACAAGGGAGAGGAAGTAAATAAAAGAGAATAAAGAAAAGAGGTAAAAGAGTGGAGGTATAGAGGAAGGTAAGTGAGTGGAGGTATAGAGGAAGGGAGGTTAGTGGAGGTATAGAGGAAGGGAAGTGAGTGGAGGTATAGAGGAAGATAAGTGAGTGGAGGTATAGAGGAAGATAAGTGATTGGATGTATAGAGGAAGGGAGGTGAGTGGTGGTATAGAGGAAGGGAAGTGAGTGGAGGTATAGAGGAAGATAAGTGAGTGGAGGTATAGAGGAAGATAAGTGATTGGATGTATAGAGGAAGGGAGGTGAGTGGTGGTATAGAGGAAGGGAAGTGAGTGGAGGTATAGAGGAAGGGAAGTGAGTGGAGGTATAGAGGAAGGGAAGTGAGTGGATGTATAGAGGAAGGGAGGTTAGTGGAGGTATAGAGGAAGGGAGGTGAGTGGATGTATAGAGGAAGGGAGGTTAGTGGAGGTATAGAGGAAGGGAGGTGAGTGGAGGTATAGAGGAAGGGAAGTGAGTGGAGGTATAGAGGAGTAGTGTGAGTGGAGGTATAGTGGAAGGGGAGAGATTGGAGGTATAGAGGAAGGGAGGTGAGTGGAGGTACAGAGGAAGGGAAGTGAGTGGAGGTACAGAGGAAGGGAAGTGAGTGGAGGTATAGAGGAAGGGAAGTGAGTGGAGGAATAGAGGAAGGGAAGTGAGTGGAGGTATAGAGGAAGGCAAGTGAGTGGAGGTGTAGAGGAAGGGAGGTGAGTGGATGTATAGAGGAAGGGAAGTGAGTGGAGGTATAGAGGAAGGGAAGAGAGTGGTGGTATAGAGGAAGGGAAGAGAGTGGAGGTATAGAGGAAGGGAAGAGAGTGGATGTACAGAGGAAGGGAAGTGAGTGGAGGTACAGAGGAACGGAAGTGAGTGGACGTATAGAGTAAGGGAAGAGAGTGGACGTATAGAGTAAGGGAAGAGAGTGGACGTATAGAGGAAGGGAAGAGAGTGGAGGTATAGAGGAAGGGAAGTGAGTGGAGGTATAGAGGAAGGGAAGAGAGTGGATGTATAGAGGAAGGGAAGTGAGTGGAGGTATAGAGGAAGGGAAGAGAGTGGAGGTAGAGAGGAAGGGAAGTGAGTGGAGGTACAGAGGAAGGGAAGAGAGTGGAGGTACAGAGGAAGGGAAGAGAGTGGAGGTATAGAGGAAGGGAAGTGAGTGGAGGTACAGAGGAAGGGAAGTGAGTGGAGGTACAGAGGAAGGGAAGTGAGTGGAGGTATAGAGGAAGGGAAAAGAGTGGAGGTATAGAGGAAGGGAAGTGAGTGGAGGTACAGAGGAAGGGAAGTGAGTGGAGGTACAGAGGAAGGGAAGTGAGTGGAAGTACAGAGGAAGGGAAGAGAGTGGAGGTATAGAGGAAGGGAAGAGAGTGGAGGCACAGAGAGGAAGTGGGAAGGGAGGGAGTGAGGGAGGGTACAGAGGAAGGGAAGAGAGTGGAGGTATAGAGGAGGGAAGTGAGTGGAGGTATAGAGGAAGGGGAGTGGAGGTAGTAGAGGAATGGAAGAGAGTGGTATAGAGGAAGGGAAGAGAGTGGAGGTATAGAGGAAGGGAGAGTGAGTAGGGAGGTAGGAGAGTGAGTGGAGGTATGAGGAGGAGTGAGTGGAGGTATAGAGGAGGAGGTGAGTGGAGGTATAGAGGAGGAGTGTGGAGTAGTGAGTGGGAGGTATAGAGGAAGGGAAGAGAGTGGAGGTATAGAGGAGGAGTGTGAGTGGAGGTATAGAGGAAGGGAAGTGAGTGGAGGTTAGAGGAGGAGTGTGAGTGGAGGTATAGAGGAAGGGGAGAGATTGGAGGTACAGAGGAAGGGAAGAGAGTGGAGGTACAGAGGAGGAGTGTGAGTGGAGGTATAGAGGAAGGGAAGTGAGTGGAGGTATAGAGGAAGGGAAGAGAGTGGAGGTATAGAGGAGGAGTGTGAGTGGAGGTATAGAGGAAGGGAAGTGAGTGGAGGTATAGAGGAAGGGAAGTGAGTGGAGGTACAGAGGAAGGGGAGAGATTGGAGGTATAGAGGAAGGGAAGTGAGTGGAGGTACAGAGGAAGGGAAGAGAGTGGAGGTACAGAGGAATGGAAGAGAGTGGAGGTATAGTTGAAGGGAAGAGAGTGCAGGTATAGAGGAGGAGTGTGAGTGGAGGTATAGAGGAAGGGAAGTGAGTGGAGGTATAGAGGAATGGAAGAGAGTTGAGGTATAGAGGAAGGGAAGAAAGTGGAGGTGCAGAGGAAGGGAAGAGAGTGGAGGTATAGAGGAAGGGAAGAGAGTGGAGGTATAGAGGAGGAGTGTGAGTGGAGGTATAGAGGAAGGGAAGTGAGTGGAGGTATAGAGGAGGAGTGTGGAGGTATAGAGGAAGGGAAGTGAGTGGAGGTATAGAGGAGGAGTGTGAGTGGAGGTATAGAGAAGGGAAGAGAGTGGAGGTACAGAGGAGGAGTGTGAGTGGAGGTATAGAGGAAGGGAAGTGAGTGGAGGTATAGAGGAGAGTGTGAGTGGAGGTATAGAGGAAGGGAAGTGAGTGGAGTATAGAGGAAGGGAAGTGAGTGGAGGTATAGAGGAGGAGTGTGAGTGGAGGTAAGAGGAAGGGAAGAGAGTGGAGGTACAGAGGAGGAGTGTGAGTGGAGGTATAGAGGAAGGGAAATGAGTGGAGGTATAGAGGAGGAGTGTGAGTGGAGGTATAGAGGAAGGGAAGTGAGTGGAGGTATAGAGGAGTGTGAGTGGAGGTATAGAGGAAGGCAAGAGAGTGGAGGGATAGAGGAAGGGAAGTGAGTGGAGGTATAGAGGAAGGGAGAGAGTGGAGGTATAGAGGAAGGGAAGAGAATGGAGGTATAGAGGAAGGGAAGAGAGTGGAGGTATAGAGGAAGGGAAGTGAGTGGAGGTATAGAGGAGGAGTGTGAGTGGAGGTATAGAGGAAGGGAAGTGAGTGGAGGTATAGAGGAAGGGAAGAGAGTGGAGGTATAGAGGAGGAGTGTGAGTGGAGGTATAGAGGAAGGGGAGAGATTGGAGGTACAGAGGAAGGGAAGAGAGTGGAGGTACAGAGGAGGAGTGTGAGTGGAGGTATAGAGGAAGGGAAGTGAGCGGAGGTACAGAGGAAGGGAAGAGAGTGGAGGTATAGAGGAGGAGTGTGAGTGGAGGTATAGAGGAAGGGAAGTGAGTGGAGGTATAGAGGAAGGGAAGTGAGTGGAGGTACAGAGGAAGGGGAGAGATTGGAGGTATAGAGGAAGGGAAGTGAGTGGAGGTACAGAGGAAGGGAAGAGAGTGGAGGTACAGAGGAATGGAAGAGAGTGGAGGTATAGAGGAAGGGAAGAGAGTGCAGGTATAGAGGAGGAGTGTGAGTGGAGGTATAGAGGAAGGGAAGAGAGTGGAGGTACAGAGGAGGAGTGTGAGTGGAGGTATAGAGGAAGGGAAGTGAGTGGAGGTATAGAGGAGGAGTGTGAGTGGAGGTATAGAGGAAGGGGAGAGATTGGATGTACAGAGGAAGGGAAGAGAGTGGAGGTAAAGAGGAGGAGTGTGAGTGGAGGTATAGAGGAAGGGAAGTGAGCGGAGGTACAGAGGAAGGGAAGAGAGTGGAGGTATAGAGGAGGAGTGTGAGTGGAGGTATAGAGGAAGGGAAGTGAGTGGAGGTATAGAGGAAGGGAAGTGAGTGGAGGTAAGAGGAAGGGGATGAGGTTGGAGGTATAAGGAAGGGAAGTGAGTGGAGGTACAGAGGAAGGGAAGAGAGTGGAGGTACAGAGGAATGGAGAGAGTGGAGGTATAGAGGAAGGCAAGAGAGTGCAGGTATAGAGGAGGAGTGTGAGTGGAGGTATAGAGGAAGGGAAGTGAGTCGAGGTATAGAGGAATGGAAGAGAGTTGAGGTATAGAGGAAGGGAAGAAAGTGGAGGTGCAGAGGAAGGGAAGAGAGTGGAGGTATAGAGGAAGGGAAGAGAGTGGAGGTATAGAGGAGGAGTGTGAGTGGAGGTATAGAGGAAGGGAAGTGAGTGGAGGTATAGAGGAGGAGTGTGAGAAGAGGTATAGAGGAGGAGTGTGAGTGGAGGTATAGAGGAAGGGAAGTGAGTGGAGGTATAGAGGAGGAGTGTGAGTGGAGGTATAGAGGAAGGGAAGTGAGTGGAGGTATAGAGGAGGAGTGTGAGTGGAGGTATAGAGGAAGGGAAGAGAGTGGAGGTACAGAGGAGGAGTGTGAGTGGAGGTATAGAGGAAGGGAAGTGAGTGGAGGTATAGAGGAGGAGTTTGAGTGGAGGTATAGAGGAAGGGAAGTGAGTGGAGGTATAGAGGAGGAGTGTGAGTGGAGGTAAAGAGGAAGGGAAGAGAGGTGGAGGTACAGAGGAGGAGTGTGAGTGGAGGTATAGAGGAAGGGAAATGAGTGGAGGTATAGAGGAGGAGTGTGAGTGGAGGTATAGAGGAAGGGAAGTGAGTGGAGGTATAGAGGAGTGTGAGTGGAGGTATAGAGGAAGGCAAGAGAGTGGAGGGATAGAGGAAGGGA
>NW_026608254.1:0-79897 GCF_029499605.1 Hyla sarda
TGCACAAGTTTTCATACATGTCCCCCAATGTGTATTACTATTATGATAATAGACTTACCTCCCAACCGTCCCGAATCTGACGTGTCCTGCTTCTGTGATTTCCTGTGATGCACGGAGCCTCAGTGTGATCACTACTCACAGTACAGAGCGAAGCCCCAGGAGATCATGGAGTGTCTGCTCTATCATGTCATCTCCCCTGAGCTAAGAGGAAGCACTCATTGGTCCTGCAGCCTGGGAAAGGCACCTGCATCAACCAATCAGAGGCTTCCTGTTACAGGGGGCAGGGGGAGAGGCTACAGATGGATCAGCTACTTAACCCCTAAAGTAAATTTTTTTCTTATTCAAAATCTTTATTAATTTTCAATAATTTTCAATTAAAAAAAAACAATAACAAGGCACGACAGTGGCAGAGGCACAAGGTGTTAAGCATGGCCTCAATGCAAGATAAAAAAACAGAATAAGTCATAAAGACCGTGCATGGCAGAAAGTGCGGTCAGCACTAGGGAGTCCGTTACTTGCGCAACAGACAGGAAGGACATCATGTCCAAGCAATCCGTATACTCAACAAGGAACACTAACTTAGAATATGTAATAACCACATCAATGCTAAAGCGGCAAGGTTCAGAAGGGAAAGAATAGAGGGATATAGATAAAAAGTGAAGAACAGAAAAATAAGAGGGTATGTAAAACACAGAAACAGGCAGAAATGACGACATACAGAGACAAGGGTCTTACAGACAGACAAGAAACAACAAGGGAAGTAGGGCGGGAAGGTTACCAAGACAGACGGGAGAAAGCGTAGCCAAAAAAGGGTCATGGCGTCACAGAGGATCCCAATGCCAATAGGTCATGGTACTCAGAGGTAGACTGGAAGGATGACCAATCATACCAAGTTTTGGTACATCTTTCATTTTCTGCAGGGGTCAAGGCAATTAACTCCTCCATGTGCTGAAAATAATTCACCTCTGCAAGCCATTCCCCAACAGTCGGGGGCGTGGAAGACCTCCATTTACGGGGAATAACTGACTTAGCAGTCTGCAGAAAATAGCGTAAAAGAGATTTCCGGAAGGAAGTAGTAGAAATGTCAAACATGAAGAGCAGGACTGCCTCAGGGGAATCCGTAAGAGTCACACCGGTGATATCGTGAGTGATAGAGCGTACTGAAGTCCAGAATGGACGCAGTGAGGGACAACCCCACCAGATGTGCAACATCGTACCAGTCGCTTGTCCACAGCGCCAACAAAGGTCAGAGACTGACGGGTACCATCGATGCAACTGCTCCGGAGTCCTATACCAGCAGAAGAGTATTTTGTAGTTCGTCTCTTGTGATCTGTTAAGTATGATTGACTTATGTGAAAGGTGAAAGCATTTCTGCCATTGCTCCGGGGAGAACTGAGACCCAAGCTCTACAGAAGGAGGGCAAAGAAGAGGTGTGTTGAAAAAGCAACAATCTGTACAGAAACCCTATGGTGTGGGGGGGCAAGGAGGGGTCATGCAAAGTCCCTCAAAGGGAGTTAACTCCCGATGCAGGTGGGCCAAGCGTGACACCGAAGAGTAGAAATGTTTTAGTTGTATGTATTCAAAAGGCTTACGGGGATGGGGAGATTCAACTGGACATATGTCAGCAAGGGGCAATAAGCCCTCAGAAGACAACACGTGAAAAAAACGGAGTGGGTCAGATTTAACCCCACCCAGAAATCCACTGGAAGCAACTCCCAGGGGAAAGTTCGAGTAATCAGTGATTGGCAGTAAGGGACCAGAGGGGTCCACCAAAGACCCTCTAGCTGAAGAACAATGGAGGGCAGAGAAGGTTTGCCTGGAGGTGAACGACAGGAGAGACAAGGAGGATGGAGGTGGGGGCCAAGACCAAGGAAGCCCCACTAAAGAGAGGGGGGTAACATCATGCGCAATGCGCACCCAGAGTTTAGAGGCTGAGTTATGCAAAATATCCAGTAAACGAGCATGCATGGCCGGCATATAATAAAGGCGACAGTCAGGAAGGCCCACACCTCCAGCCCCCTTAGGGCAAATGAGCGTGCCCCGCCGGATACGAGGACGGCCAGAGGCCCAGACAAAAGTCCCAAAACGACTCTGCAGGGCTCTCCAAAACTGAGCAGTGTTTGTAAAAGATAGAGTAATTTAGGTAGGAGGGTCATTTTCAGTATATTTACCCTTCCAAACCAGGAAAACTGTTTCCTGTTCCAGGACCGTAAAAGGGCATCAAATTGAGACAATAGAGGGGGGAAGTTACTATAAAAGAGGAGGGACAGGTTAGCCGGGATTTTCGTGCCCAAGTATGAAAGGCCTCCTGAGGGCCAGGCGATGGAAAAGTTACGTTTAATAAGGTCTACTGCTGAGTGAGGGAGGGAAACATTTAAGACCTCGGATTTGGCCATGTTAATTTTTAAATTTTACCAGCTCTGCCATCAGGACTGGAAGAGTCACGTGGGGGTTGACAACATACACCAACAGATCGTCAACAAAGGCTGAGCATTTATACACATGGTCTCCAATATTTATGCCCGAGATATCAGGGTTCTGGCGAATGGCAGATAACAAATGTTCCATAATCAATATATACAGTAGGGGTGACAGGGGACAGCCCTGACGAGTCCCGTTGTGGATATTGAAAGGACGGGACAAGGTACCATTGATTTTTAGCCGCGCCAAGGGGGTCTGGTAGAGTGAAAGAATCTTGAAAGTGAGAACTGGGCCAAGACCAATGGCCGACAGAGTGTGCTGCAGGGAAGACCAGGATATGCGGTCATATGCCTTTTCGGCATCTAGGGAAAGAATCATAAGGGGTTTTGTTATGTGAGTTAGCATAATGAATAATGTCCAGGGTTTTAAGGGTGTTGTCGCGGGCTTCCCTCCCCGGGACAAAGCCCGCCTCATCCGGATGAACAAGGCCTGGTAAAAGAGGCCCCAACTGAAGAGCAATCAATTTAGCAAAAATCTTCAGATCCACATTCAATAATGAAATAGGTCTGTAACTGCCACAGACCTGCGGGTCCTTGCCCGGTTTAGGGAGGACTGCGACATGAGCCAGGGTAGACTGCTGTGGGAAAGGAGTTTCCAGAGACACCCCATTAAAGGAATCCAGTAACATAGGGGCGAGGCGTTCCGAAAACGCCTTGTAGAAGGCCGCGGTAAAGCCATCTGGCCCTGGACTTTTGCTCCCGGGAAGGGAGGTAATAACCCCCAGAATTTGACTCAGGGAGAACGGGGCCTCAAGAGAGTCCCACGCATCCTCTGGGATACCAGAAACATCAGAACGGGGGAAGGAGTCCGGGCGAGGGCTGGAAGAGGCGGGGGGGAGATTGTACAAAGTTGTATAATAGTCCCTAAGCACATCAGTTATGGCAGGAGTAGTGTGTGCCACCGAGCCAGTAGGGGTCTTAAGGTATGGTATGTGCGAGCGCGCTAGGTGTTCCTTAAGCACTCTGGCCAACATTCGCCCACTCTTGTCCCCGAACTCATAAAACTTGCTACGGCATAGCTGTAAAACACGTTTAGAGGAAGCATCAAGCAATCGCCGAGCCTCCTGACGTGCAACAAGGAGGTCCCCCAACGTTGAGGCGGAGAGTGCGGGCTTGTGGGCCAGTTCGAGCTCAGCAACCTTCTGCAGCGCGTGGCGCAGAGTGTATGCTTTCTCTTTCTTAAGGCGAGTGCCGTGTTTGATAAAAACGCCACGCAAGACACATTTGACAGCCTCCCACTTCACCACGGGGGAAGTGGTATCCTGCGAGTGACTGAGGACAAAGTTAGTAATAGTACTCTCCACCTCTGCGGTACACACTGTGTCCAGCAGGAGAGACTCATTCAAACGCCATTCCCCCCTGGTGAGGAAAGGTAGGCGCAAAGTGCAAGTGACCGGGGCATGGTCTGACCATAAAATACTCCCTATAGAGGAGGTAACAAGCCACGGAAGGGCGTTATGCTGTAACATAATATAATCGATCCTGCTGTAGGAAATATGGGGGGTAGAATAAAATCTATAGTCCTTGTCGGACGGGTGGAGAAGCCGCCACACATTGCAGAGCTGCAACGTGCGAAACGCCCTCTTCAGCTGCTTGATAGCAGAATAAGAGATAGTAGATCGGCCTGTGGAGTTATCCAATGTGGGGTCCAAAGTAAGATTAAGGTCACCACATAAGACAACAGTGCCCCTAAGTAGCGGGAGAGCAACATCAATAAAGTCAAGCAAAAAGGGGATCTGTTGGAAATTCGGTGTCAGGATTCGGCAGGCTGGAGGTGGATCCTCTGTGTCAGAGAGGGATTGACGTGGACCGTGTCGGTGGACCGGTTCTAAGTTGCTACTGGTTTTCACCAGAGCCCGCCGCAAAGCGGGATGGTCTTGCAGCGGCGGTAGCAACTAGGTCGTATCCACCAGCAACGGCTCAACCTCTCTGACTGCTGAGATAGGCGCGGTACAAGGGATTAGACAAGAGCAGGGTCGGACGTAGCAGAAGGTCAGGGCAGGCAGCAGGGATCGTAGTCAGGGGCAACGGCAAGAGGTCTGGAACACTGGCTTGGGATACACAAGGAACGCTTTTACTGGCACAATGGCAACAAGATCCGGAAAGGAAGTGAAGGGGAAGTGAGGTAATATAGGGAAGTGCACAGGTGAACATACTAATTAAAACCATGCGCCAATCAGTGGCGCACTGGCCCTTTAAATCGCAAAGAGCCGGCGCGCGCCCGCCCTAGGGAGCGGGGCCGCGCGTGCCGGGACAGCACAGGCGGGGAACGAGTCTGGTAAGTGGGTCGGGATGCGCACCACGAGCGGGCGCGTCCCGCATCGCGAATCGCATCCCGGCTGGGGACATTATTGCAGGGCACCCGGTCAGCGGGTGAAGACAGGCGCTGCGAACAGTGCGCCAATCAGTGGCGCACTGGCCCTTTAAATCGCAAAGAGACGGCGCGCGCCCGCCCTAGGGAGCAGGGCCGCGCGTGCCGGGACAGCACAGACGGGGAACGAGTCTGGTAAGTGGGTCGGGATGCGCACCACGAGCGGGCACGTCCCGCATCGCGAATCGCATCCAGGCTGGGGACATTATCGCAGCGCACCCGGTCAGCGGGTCTGACCGGGGCGCTGCGAACAGAAGAACGCTGCGAGTGCTCCGGGGAGGAGCGGGGACCCGGTGCGCTAGGCATAACCCCCCCCCCTTGGGTCTCCCCCTCTTTTTTGAACCAGAAAATTTGTAAATAAGGTCCTTGTCGAGGATGTTATCCTCGGGTTCTCATGACCTCTCCTCTGGACCGCAATTCTCCCAATCTACAAGAAATTTTTTTTTACCTCTGATCGTCTTGGATGCAAGAATTTCTTTAACCGAGAAGACATCTGAGGACCCGGAGACAGGAGTAGGAGCAACAACCTTGGGAGAGAAGCGGTTAAGGATAAGCGGTTTAAGGAGAGAAACATGAAAAGCATTGGGAATACGGAGAGAAGGGGGAAGAAGGAGTTTGTAGGAGACAGGGTTGATTTGGCACTTGATTTTAAAGGGTCCAAGATAACGTGGTCCCAGTTTATAACTGGGGACACGGAAGCGGATATACTTGGCGGAGAGCCACACTTTGACTCCAGGAGCAAAGACAGGAGGAATTCTTTTTTTGTCGGCATGTTTCTTCATCCGGGGTGAGGCATGTATGAGGGATTCTTGAGTCTCTTTCCAGATGGTGGAGAAGTCCCGGGTCACCTCATCAACAGCAGGCAAACCAGATGGCGTGGGAGTGGGGAGGGGGGGAAGAGGGTGACGGCCGTACACCACAAAGAACGGGGATTTAGCGGAGGACTCAGAGACTTTGAAATTGTACGAGAATTTGGCCCATGGTAGAAGATCGGCCCAATCATCCTGGCGGGAGGAAACAAAATGTCGCAAATAGTCACCAAGAACCTGGTTAACTCTCTCCACTTGCCCATTGGAAGACGAGAAGTTTAATTTGATTTTAAGCTGATTACAGAGGGCCCTCCAGAATTTTGACACAAATTGTACCCCTCTATCCGAGACGATATGCGTGGGAAGCCCGTGGAGGTGAAAAATGTGCACAAAAAATTGTTTCGCCAACTGTGGCGCAGAAAGAAGACCTGGAAGTGGAATAAAATGTGCCATCTTGGAGAAACGATCAACGACCACCCAAATAACTGTGTTGCCATGGGATAACGGCAGGTCTGTAATAAAGTCCATAGCAATCTGAGACCATGGTAGCTCAGGAACAGGCAGAGGATGAAGGAGACCGGCAGGCTTCTGACGAGGAGTTTTGTCCCGGGCACAGACTGTACAAGCCCGAACAAAATCAGCAACATCTGCTTCCAGGGTAGGCCACTAATAAAAACGAGAGATGAGCTGGATGGACTTTTTGACGCCAGCATAGCCGGCGAGGTGTGAGGAGTGTCCCCACCTGAGAATCCTGAGGCGCTGACGTGGAGGGACGAAGGTCTTTCCAGGAGGAGTTTGTCTGATGGAAGCTGGGGAAGCGGAGATCAGACACTCAGGAGGAATAATATGTTGCAGGGAGGCTTCCATTTCAAAGGGGTCCGAGGAACGAGAGAGGGCGTCAGCCCTGATGTTCTTGTCAGCAGGGCGAAAATGAATCTCAAAGTTAAAACGGGCAAAAAACAACGACCACCTAGCCTGGCGAGGGTTCAGCCGTTGGGCAGACTGAAGATAAGAGAAATTCTTGTGATCAGTGTATATAATAATTGGGTATTTGGACCCCTCCAGCAGGTGCCTCCATTCCTCGAGGGCCAGTTTTATGGCCAGTAGTTCTCGATCACCAATGGAGTAATTTTTCTCCGCCGAAGAGAAGGTCCTAGAAAAGAAACCACAAGTAACGCCATGTCCGGAAGAGATTTTCTGTAGGAGTACAGCTCCGGCTCCCACAGAGGAGGCGTCTACCTCCAGTGAGAAGGGTTTAGATGGATCAGGTCTGGAGAGTACGGGAGCAGAAGAAAAGGCAGTTTTGAGACGGTTGAACGCCTCGTCCGCTTGAGGAGGCCAGGACTTAGGGTTGGCGTTTTTTTTGGTTAGGGCCACAATTGGGGCCACAATGGTGGAAAAATGTGGAATTCATTGTCTGTAGTAACTGGCAAACCCCAAGAAACGTTGGATAGCTCGGAGTCCGGAGGGGCGTGGCCAATCCAACACGGCTGACAGTTTGTCCGGGTCCATTTGAAGTCCCTGGCCAGAGACTAAATATCCTAGGAAGGGAAGAGATTGGCATTCAAAGAGACATTTCTCCATCTTGGCATATAACTGATTGTTCCGGAGTCTCTGAAGAACCATGCGGACATGACGGCTGTGTTCTTCTAGGTTAGAAGAGAAAATCAAAATATCGTCCAAGTAGACCACAACACAAGTATATAATAAATCACGAAAAATTTCATTTACAAAGTCCTGGAAGACAGCAGGGGCGTTGCAAAGCCCAAAGGGCATAACCAGATATTCAAAGTGTCCGTCTCTGGTGTTAAACGCGGTCTTCCACTCGTCCCCTTCCCTGATGCGGATGAGATTATATGCACCTCTTAAATCCAATTTGGTAAAGATGTTGGCGCCACGTAGGCGGTCAAAGAGTTCCGAGATAAGAGGCAGGGGATAGCGTTTTTTTATAGTGATTTTATTAAGACCGCGGTAATCAATGCATGGTCGTAAGGAACCGTCTTTTTTGGAGACAAAGAAGAACCCTGCTCCGGCAGGGGAGGAAGACTTGCGGATAAATCCCCTTTTTAAATTTTCTTGGATGTACTCTGTCATGGCTTGTGTTTCCGGAGCAGACAGAGGATAGATTCTGCCCCGGGGTGGAGTAGTACCAGGGAGGAGATCAATAGGACAGTCATAAGGGCTGTGAGGAGACAAAGTCTCTGCTTGTTTTTTGCAAAAAACATCAGCATAATCCAGATAGGCCTTGGGGAGACCTGGTATCGGAGGGGCCATAGGGTTTTGACTGGCAGGACTGGGAGCAGACATAAGGCATTTTTTGTAGCAAGAAGTACCCCAGTTCTTGATTTCCCCGGTGGTCCAGTCAAGGGTAGGGGAATGGCGTTGAAGCCAAGGTAGTCCGAGAAGAATTTCAGAGGTGCAGTTAGAAAGTACCAGAAATTCAATCTTTTCGTGATGGGGTCCAATGCACATTAAGAGAGGTTCTGTGCGGTAACGCACAGTACAGTCCAATCTTTCACCATTAACTGAGGAGATGTAGAAAGGTCTGGCGAGACTGGTCACTGGGATGTTGAACCTGTTAACGAAAGAGGCCAAAATAAAATTTCCTGCAGATCCGGAATCCAAAAAGGCCACAGCTGAGAAGGAGAAGTTAGAAGAAGAAATCCGCACAGGCACAGTAAGACGTGGAGAAGCAGAGTTCACACCTAGAGCTGTCTCACCTTTGTGCGGAATCGGAGTGCGTCTTTCCTGACGTGGAGGACGGATAGGACAATCCTTCAAGAAGTGTTCGGTACTGGCACAGTACAGGCATAGGTTCTCATTGCGGCGGCGTGTCCTCTCTTGTGGTGTCAGGCGAGACCGGTCTACTTGCATAGCCTCCACGGCGGAAGGCACAGGAACAGATTGCAGAAGACCAGAGAAGAGAGGAGCTGGGGAGAGAAACCGCCTAGTGCGAACAAAGTCCATATCCTGGCGGAGCTCCTGGCGTCTTTCGGAAAAACGCATGTCAATGCGGGTGGCCAAATGAATAAGTTCATGCAGGTTGGCAGGGATTTCTCGTGCGGCCAGCACATCTTTGATGTTACTGGATAGGCCTTTTTTGAAGGTCGCACAGAGGGCCTCGTTATTCCATGATAATTCGGAGGCGAGAGTACAGAATTGGATGGCGTACTCGCCTACTTAAGAATTACCCTGGACCAGGTTCAGCAGGGCAGTCTCGGCAGAAGAGGCTCGGGCTGGTTCCTCGAAGACACTTCGAATCTCCGTGAAGAAAGAGTGTACGGAGGCAGTGACAGGATCATTGCGGTCCCAGAGCGGTGTGGCCCATGACAGGGCCTTCCCAGACAGGAGACTGACCACGAAAGCCACCTTTGACCTTTCAGTTGGAAATTGGTCCGACATCATCTCCAAATGCAGGGAACATTGCGAGAGAAAACCACGGCAAAGTTTAGAGTCCCCATCAAACTTGTCCAGCAATGATAAACGGAGGCTGGATGCGGCCACTCGCTGCGGAGGAGGGGCAGGAGCTGGCGGAGGAGATGGTTGCTGAAGCTGTGGTAGAAGCTGCTGTAGCATAACAGTCAGTTGAGACAGCTGATGGCCTTATTGCGCTATCTGTTGCGACTGCTGGGCGACCACCGTGGTAAGGTCAGCGACAACTGGCAACGGGACCTCAGCGGGATCCATGGCCGGATCTACTGTCAGGATTCGGCAGGCTGGAGGTGGATCCTCTGTGTCAGAGAGGGATTGACGTGGACCGTGTCGGTGGACCGGTTCTAAGTTGCTACAGGTTTTTACCAGAGCCCGCCGCAAAGCGGGATGGTCTTGCAGCGGCGGTAGCAACCAGGTCGTATCCACCGGCAACGGCTCAACCTCTCTGACTGTTGAGATAGGCGCGGTACAAGGGATTAGACAAGAGCAAGGTCGGACGTAGCAGAAGGTCAGGGCAGGCAGCAAGGATCGTAGTCAGGGGCAACGACAAGAGGTCTGGAACACTGGCTTGGGATACACAAGGAACGCTTTCACTGGCACAATGGCAACAAGATCCGGCAAGGAAGTGAAGGGGAAGTGAGGTAATATAGGGAAGTGCACAGGAGAACATACTAATTAAAACCATGCACCAATCAGTGGTGCACTGGCCCTTTAATTCGCAAAGAGCCGGCGTGCGCGCCCTAGGGAGCTGGGCCGCGCGCGCCGGGACAGCACAGACGGGGAACGAGTCTGGTAAGCGGGTCGGGATGCGCACCGCGAGCTGGGGACATTATCGCAGCGCACCTGGTCAGCGGGTCTGACCGGGGCGCTGCGAACAGGAGAACGCTGCGAGCGCTCCGGGGAGGAGCGGGAACCCGGAGCGCTCGGCGGAACATTCGGGCAGTAGACATTAAGAATCGTGAATTCGTGTCCCCCAATACTTAAAGAAAGGATTAAGTAACGTGTATCCGGGGCAATCGTACAGTTCAGAACCTGATGGGGAAGAGACTTGTGAATGGCGATCGCCACCCCACAGGATCTGGACAGAGGATTGTCAGCACAGAACCAGGAGGTGTAGTGTGGATGTTTGAGAGAGGGTGTGTGGCCTACCTTAAAATGTGTCTCTTGAAATCATACCAGATGAGCCCGTTGATTGTGACAATGGTACACAGGGATAAGACAAGGGGGAAAAACTAAAAGGAGCAACACAAAATGAGAACAAGTACACAACAAGAGCAGCAAACACCTACACAAGACAGACCAACAAAACAAGAGAGAAGAGAAAGAAGAAAAGAAAAAAGAGGGGTAACGAAATAAGCAGTAGACAGACAGAGAGAAGAGACTACTGCTGCGGAAACTTACAAGAACAATAAGTAGTAAAGGAGGGAAGAAGTCCCAAGGACCAGATCGTCCCCAGGAGCCCTATACCTATAGGGGGTTAAAGTTAGTCAGGTAGCGAGAGAGACAGAACCCACTACACTGCCGAATATGTAACAGTAGCTGAAAAGAGCCCAAAAGTGCTAGAGGACAATGAAAATGAGTCAGATGAACAGGGGGAAAAACATACAAAAAGCACAATTAGAGGCACTGGGAAGAGAATAGTGACATTACAGTTTCCAATACAATAATCCCAAATCCCCAAATGGCAACTATCAGTAGCACCAGAAGATAACATTAATAAAAATGAGCAATCAACTGCTAAATAGCACATTTCTAGTGGAAAGATCAAGTGGGAGGTTGCGAGGCCCTACGAGAAGCAGCAGCCACCGAGGGCAGCTGCGACTGGCGACACTGAGGGGCCACTCGGGGTCCGCGAGTGCGAGAGTCTCTAGGAGGGAGTCCAGAGCGAGGGGCTCTTGCCGGAGGTGAAGCAGGGGGCGGGACTGGCCGTTGGAACGGAGGGGAATGCAACATAGGCCATTCCGGAAGCACCACCTCAGGTAAATCCAGGGCTTGGAGAAAGCTGGGAAGATCCTCCGGAGAGCGCAGGGACACCACGCGCCCCCTATTGCGCACTGTGAGGGAGAAAGGAAAATCCCAGCGGTACAGAATGTCCCTGTCACGCAGGACCTGCAGAAGGGGCTTAAGAGCAGCTCGTTGGGCCAGTGTATGGCATGAGAGATCGGGGTACAACTGGACAGGGACGTCCTTGTAGGGGATCTGTCGACGTCTTCTCGCACGTTGCAAAATGTCCTCCTTCAGGGCATAAAAGTGTATCCGGCAGATTACGTCTCTTGGATTGCGGTCGTCAGAGTTCGGTGGGCGCAGAGCTCTAAGTGCTCGGTCCATCTCTATGTGCGCCTCAGGAGGCCTGTCTAGGAGGTCATTGAAAATAGCAGGAAGGGCCTCCCACAGCTCCCCAGATGACAACGCCTCTGGCAAACTACGGATTCTGATGTTGTTCCTGCGGCTACGATTTTCAATATCATCCAAGTGTTGCTGAAGATGGAACAATTGGTCAGTGTGGCCACTCACTACAGCCTGCAAAGCCTGAAGGAAGGTTAAAGTAGAGTCCTGTGCCGCCTCCACGGTCTCCACCCTGGCGGACACAGAGGAAAGTTCTGAACGCAGTTGTGCAAATTCTTGCTTGCATTCGAGGACCACCTGTCGGGTCAGTGTAGAGATATCATCTTTAGTTGGGAGAGACTGTACCAACGACTGTAGGTCGGCCAGAGTGATAGGAGCAGAGGCCGCAATGGCAGGAGGCACTACCACTTCACAATGCATAGAAAACTGGCCTAGATCTGCAACATGAGGCCCCAGTCCTGAAGATAATGGTTGAGAGCGGAAAAGTGGTGGGGTGGCATCCAAGCTGCAGGCTACCTCCTGGTGTGTGGGAGGCAGTTGAGGGCCAGGAGGGGGCGAGGGTGATGGCCCCTGGCTGGAAGGTGCAGAGGCCAGAGGGGAGGCAGCTAGTGCAGACCCTGCAGGAGATGATGAGGCAGAATGTGAGCCAGCAGCCCAGGAAGAGCCAGACACCCATGGGGGGGAAGGTGACCCAGCTACCAGGCCAGCAGGTAATAGAGATGGTGGCGGTAGGAAGGCAGGAGGTACTTGGGGAGACCCTGGGGGAGAAGCCCCCTCGGGTCTCAGGAGAGGGACATCCAGATGCAGCATAGCCATAGTGCCCCTCCAGGAGGGTGGGGATGGGCCCAGTGGAGGCTGGAGGTGAGGTACCGTGGGGGTTAACAGGGTTTCCCCTGTGAGCAAGTCCAATGTGGGGAGACCGCTGACAGGAAGCACCTCCGTGGCTGGGGGTCTCTCAGGGGTTCCTCTTACCTGGCTCCGTGAGGGTCTAGGCTCTAGACCGCACACCAGCAGAGCGGGAGCCACGTCAGGAAGGTGGGCCTGCTGCGCGCCGCCATCTTGCTGCCTGGGAGAGCCGGAGGGCTGGAGAGCAGGGGAAGGAGCCGGAGGATGCAGCGCTTCAGAAGGGATGGCCGGAGGAGCACCGGAACGTTCCGGGGGTGAGCGGTGATGATCCCCAGGGCGGGCGCACTCCTCTTCAGTGCGGCCCTGTATCAGGGCCAGAGCCGCGGCCGGAGGGGCCGTGCGTGTACCGCTCCGCTGTTCCAAGATGGCGCCGGGCATCAGAGCAGGCAGCGGGGTCCCTGTGCGGGAGGGCTGGGCCCGGGTAAAGTAAGTGTCGAGAGACATGGGAAGTGGTGGGGGGATGCCAGAGACCTTCTTCTTTTTGTTCCTCGATCTATTCCCCATAGGCACGGCACAAGAAGGGCAAAAATAGCTAACGGCAGGCAGGAGCTCCTCAGCAGCACGTCCTCACACAACCATGGCTAGACACGCCCCCCTAAAGTAAATTTTTTAATGGGCGAGAACACACCCAAAATCTGTCCCAACGAAACTTTGCTTTGCATCCTGCCATTTCTCCCAACTGTTCTTTTTCTACCTGCTTATAAGGCATGCCTACACTAACTTTTTAATTCCTTAAAGGGGTATTCCGCCCCAAGAAATCTTATCCCCTATTAACGCATGCCTACACTCATTTCCTAATTCCTAAAAGGGGTATTACATTTTCACGGACTACTGTTCCAAAAATCTGTCAGACACCTATGGGGCGTAAATGCTCACTGCTCCCCTTATTAAATTCCGTGAGGGGTTTAGTTTCCAAAATGGGGTCACATGTGGGGGGGGGGGGGTCCATTGGTCTGGCACTATGGGGGCTTTGTAGACACACGAGGCCTTCAATTCCGGACAAATTTTCTCTCCAAAATCCCAATGGCGCTCCTTTCCTTCTGAGCAGTGTAGTACGCCCGCAGAGCACTTTACATCCACATATGGGGTATGCTCTTACTCAGAAGAAATGGGGTTACAAATTTTGGGGGGCTTTTTTCCCCATTTTCCCTTGTGAGAATGAATAATTTAGGGTAACACCAGCATTTTAGTTAAAAAAAATGTTTTTCATTTTCTTATCCAACTTTAATGAAAAATTGTCAAGCATTGTTAAAACTCACAATACCCCTAATATGTTTCGTGAGGGGTGTAGTTTCCAAAATGGGGTCACACGTGGGTATTTATTTATTTATTTTGCGTTTATGTCAAAACCACTATAAAATCAGCCACCCCTCTGCAAATCACCAATTTAGGCCTCAAATGTACATAGCACACTCTAACTCTGGAGCCTTGTTGTGTGTCGGCAGAGCATTTTACGCCCTCTCAGGAGAAATTGTGTTACAAATTTTGGGGGTACTTTTTTTCCTTTCACCTCTTGTGAAGATAAAAAGTATGGGGCAACACCAGCATGTTAGTGTAAAAATTTAAATTTTTTTAAACTTACAGGCTGGTGTAGACCCCAACTTTTCCTTTTCATAAGGGGTAAAAGGAGAAAAACATGTGTGTGTGTGTGTGTGGGGGGGGGGGGGGCAAACCTCCAGCTGTTGCAAAACTACAACTTCTAGCATGCACTGACAGACAGTGCATGCTGGGAGTTGTACTTTTGCAACATCTGGAGGCACACTGGTTGGAAAACCTTCAGTTAGGTTCTGCTACCTAACTCAGTATTTTCCAACCAGTGTGCCTCCAGCTGTTGCAAAATTGCAACTCTCAACATGTACTGATCTGCACAGTGATCTCCAAACTGTACCCCTCTAAATTTTGCAATACTACATATCCCAGCATGCCCAAACAGCTGTCTGGGCATGCTGGGAGTTGTAGTTTTGCAACATCTGGAGGGCTACAGTTTAGAGACCACTGTATAGTGGTCTTCTAACTGTAGCTCTCCATATGTTGCTAGGCAACAACTCACTGGCTTTCATAGGATAGCGCACCAGTGAGCCATATCTCATCGCTGCCCGCCCGGTAAGTGACCTCTGGCGCCGATGACCATCAGTTCCCCCACTCTTCCAGGACAAAAGTCGGTGGGCAGAGCGGGGAACCGAACTTTAACTCCCCCACCCCCGAACTGCTATTGGTCAGTCGTCTCTGACCGACCAATAGCAGGAATAGGAGGGGTGGCACCCCTGCCACCTTACTCCTATGCTTTCAGGGGGATCGGGGGTGTCTTAGACACCCCCAATCCTCCTTATTTTCCCGGTTACTGGAGACCCGTATGACCCGGAATCGCCACAGATCGCCGGTCTGAATTGAACTGATCCCTGACATGGGTGGGGGGGGTTCTCAGAAACCCCCCCCCCCCAGGGGTTTGCGCGTGATGACTGCTGAGGCATGCTTTGTACACTTAAAAAAAAAATTCACAATTTTTCACAGACAGAAATAAAATAAATGAGTCAAACAAGTCAAAGAACGGTTTAAAAACAGGGGAACTTTATTATTTATTAAAATGTTTGTGTAGGGGATTTATGTAACCTTCCATCACTCACAAAGAGCGTACAGTAACTAACTCAGGACAGGAAAAACCTCCAGAGGGGAGGAAACCTGTAGGGAATCCATGGCTACTGTATTGCCCTTCCTCTGGGCATACTAAAGGAGGTTACCTCTAGAATTTGGGCAAAGTGTCTGTGTATGTGCGTGATTCGAGGGTTTATGCCTTCATCCAACTTCTTGCTGTAAGTCCGGAAATATGTGCCTTATTACAACGTCTTGATAGTCCGGAAATGCTACTCCACATCCTGGAAATAGTGCATCTAAGATAGGAAAACAAAAGATAGATTATTTACATGGTTATTATAGAAATGCACATGGAACTGCACTAAAGACCTTTTGGACACAACAATGTGACACTTACCAATCACAGTGATGTATTCAACTTCACATTCCCGCGCGCCTACAGTGTCCAGCATCGGCCCCTCACTGATGAAGAATGAGCAGGAGCTGTGTTATTTCTGCTCAATGCTGCTCTCTGGTGGACAATGGTTATGACATCACATGTGTGACACGCTGTTACCTCCTGGGAGTTCTATTTGAGCAGTGCTGCTCTCTGATTGGCTGAAACCTAAAAAGCTTTTTAACATATTCTGCATGACTGTTACCTAAGGGATTTTTTTTTTAGCATTTTTTAAATAAAATGACACTACTCCCTGTGGGTGTGTTATATTTGTTTATACTCAGTATTTGTAATATCATTTGCTGTCAGGGCATGCTTGGAGTTGTAGTTTTGCAACAGCTGGACAGACGTCTGTCGGAAGGGGGGGGGGGGGGGGGGAGACCACCAAAGATAAGGCAATGTGGGCTTTGAAAAACGCCACAGATACATTGTGTTTAGTCCCAGCCTAAGCCTAGGAACAGACACAATTTTTGTTTGAGGTTTATTTGGTAAAAAATAAAAATAAACACACCACAACAACTGCGTCCTCATTTCTATTCTCCCAAGACGCCATCTTTGTGTAATTTTTGCCAAAACCACTGGAGGAAATTTATCAAAACCTGTAAAGAGGAAAAGTGGTTGCCCATAGCAACCAGATAGTTTCTTTCATTTTTATGTGGTGGGCAGGAGAGAGTAATTGTGTCTAGGGTGTTGTAGTGGTAGTGTAGGGTCTGTTGGTATTAACCCTAAGATGTCATGATGCCAGGGCGAGGTTTCCTTAGTGTTAATAGTCCTACCGCCAACCATCCAAGAAACGGTAGGGAGAATAACGGAATATCCACAGCAGATTTTATGAATAAACTGAAGAACTTTACTTGAAGATTTTATACAACAGTCTTCAAACATAACAGTCTCTAAAGAGTGAACAGGGGTACAGGTTCCTCACAGGTTGTGCTGGGACTCTGAAGCAATGAGCTTTGATGCTAGCCACTGTGCTACTAATTATAATATTTTAGCTGGTAGTAGTCACACAGGATTAGGTAGTTTGAGCTTTGGTAACTCACGTTTTAGTGACTGTGGGATCTTAGGCTTTGGCCTAGCTGACTTGAATTGATGCTGATGAGATTTGTGCTGCTTGATAGTCCGGAACTAAGAGAGGCAAGAGCTAAGAGAGTGAATTGATTGACTACAGCCCCTTATATATTAAGGAGGCTGGACAAAGCTCATTGGCCGGCAAACCTGTAAGTCCTGTCCCAGGGAACTCTGGGTACATCACATGACCCTGTAAGGTCCTTAAACCATAGTACAATCATAATTAAAGGCACGTGACCTGCTAAGGTCCTATACATAATATTTCCTATACATTAAATATATATATATGAACACAATTTACATGAGGCGACCAGGGGTAAGCCCTGCAAAAGTGCCCTATGAGAGTGAAGGAACTCTGGCTGAGGGGACTTTAGACAGGGACAGGACCAAGTCTTGTACCGGGACACCACATTTAAAAATGAAAAGTGAAAGAAGCGATCTGATTGGTTGCTATTGGCAACTGGTCAATTTTCCTCTGCACAAGTTTTCATACATGTCCCCCAATGTGTATTACTATTATGATAATAGACTTACCTCCCAACCGTCCCGAATCTGACGTGTCCTGCTTCTGTGATTTCCTGTGATGCACGGAGCCTCAGTGTGATCACTACTCACAGTACAGAGCGAAGCCCCAAGAGATCATGGAGTGTCTGCTCTATCATGTCATCTCCCCTGAGCTAAGAGGAAGCACTCATTGGTCCTGCAGCCTGGGAAAGGCACCTGCATCAACCAGAGGCTTCCTGTTACAGGGGGCAGGGGGAGATGCTGCAGATGGATCAGCTACTTAACCCCTAAAGTAAATTTTTTTCTTATTCAAAATCTTTATTAATTTTCAATAATTTTCAATAAACAAAAAAACAATAACAAGGCACGACAGTGACAGAGGCACAAGGTGTTAAGCATGGCCTCAATGCAAGATAAAAAAGCAGAATAAGTCATAAAGACCGTGCATGGCAGAAAGTGCGGTCAGCACTAGGGAGTCCGTTACTCGCGCAACAGACAGGAAGGACATCATGTCCAAGCAATCCGTATACTCAACAAGGAACACCAACTTAGAATATGTAATAACCACATCAATGCTAAAGCGGCAAGGTTCAGAAGGGAAAGAATAGAGGGATATAGATAAAAAGTGAAGAACAGAAAAATAAGAGGGTAAACACAGAAACAGGCAGACATGACAACATACAGAGACAAGGGTCTTACAGACAGACAAGAAACAACAAGGGAAGTAGGGCGGGAAGGTTACCAAGACAGACGAGAGAAAGCGTAGCCAAAAAAGGGTCATGGCGTCACAGAGGATCCCAAGGCAAATAGGTCACGGTACTCGGAGGTAGACTGGAAGGATGACCAATCATACCACGTTTTGGTACATCTTTCATTTTCTGCAGTGGTCAAGGCAATTAACTCCTCCATGTGCTGAAAATAATTCACCTCTGCAAGCCATTCCCCAACAGTCGGGGGCGTGGAAGACCTCCATTTACGGGGAATAACTGACTTAGCAGCCTGCAGAAAATAGCGTAAGAGAGATTTCCGGAAGGAAGTAGCAGAAATGTCAAACATGAAGAGCAGGACTGCCTCAGGGGAATCCGGAACAGTCACACCGGTGATATCGTGAGTGATAGAGCGTACTGAAGTCCAGAATGGACGCAGTGAGGGACAACCCCACCAGATGTGCAACATCGTATCAGTCGCTTGTCCACAACGCCAACAAAAGGTCAGAGACTGACGGGTACCATCGATGCAACTGCTCCGGAGTCTTATACCAGCAGGAGAGTATTTTGTAGTTCGTCTCTTGTGATCTGTTAGGTATGATTGACTTATGTGAAAGGTGAAAGCATTTCTGCCATTGCTCCGGGGAGAACTGAGAGCCGAGGTCCGCCTCCCAAGCGCTACAGAAGGAGGGCAAAGAAGAGGTGTGTTGAGTAAGCAACAATCTGTACAGAAACCCTATGGTGTGGGGGGGCAAGGAGGGGGCCATGCAAAGTCCCTCAAAGGGAGTTAACTCCCGATGCAGGTGGGCCGAGCGTGACACCGAAGAGTAGAAATGTTTTAGTTGTATGTATTCAAAAGGCTTACGGGGATGGGGAGGTTCAACTGGACGTATGTCAGCAAGGGGCAATAAGCCCTCAGAAGACAACACGTGAAAAAAACGGAGTGGGTCAGATTTGGAGCTCCCCACAGCTTGAAGAGTTTTTAAATGATTTTAATACCAACACATGGGGACTTCATTTTACTCATAATATCTTTCACAATAATGCAGAATTCCTAGATGTTGTCGTATTTCATGACAAAGCCAATAGACTAAGCACTCGCACTTTTTTCAAGGAGGTAGATAGCAATAGCTATTTGGACTTTTCTAGCTCCCATTACAAAAAATGGATTTCTAACATCCCGTAAGGTCAGTTCAAGCAAATTAGACGGAACTGCTCTTCTTTGGAAGATTTCAAACTCCAGAGCAACACTCTTAAAACTCGCTTTAAAGCGAAGAAATATCCTAAGGCCATTATAGAGTCGGCATACAAGAAGGCCAGCTTACAGACACAAGCCGAATGTCTGTCTAAAACAACACGCAACAATTCCAAAAACTATGACTGGTCTTCCAATTTTATTACCACCTTCACACGGGAACATACGCAGGTTAAGGAAATTCTATCCAAACACTGGTCGATCCGATTAAAAGATCCCTACCTATGTGACATTCTACCCCACAAACCCTCGGTCACTTTTAGACGTGGGCGCACTCTACGCAATATAGTCGCCCCTAGCAGACTAAGAGCTGCTAGTTCTGGCCAGACTAATAATTTTTTGACCAGTATAGGTAGCTATCAATGTGGCATCACAAGATGTAAATGTTGTGCCAGTATTAATAATCGCTTTAAAAAATTCACGTCCACCAAAACAGGCGAGCATTTTAATATCAAAACCTTTTAAAACTGTTCCTCTCAATATGTGATATATCTACTGGAATGCACTTGCAAACTCCAATATGTGGGCCGTACCATCCGTTGCCTACGGGAAAGAATTAACAAACATCGTAGCAACACTGTTCATGGTTTCTTGCTACACAGTGTCTCCAGACACCTTCTTCAGGTACACAAGCAAGATTTCCGATGCATTACGGTTACACCTATTGAAGGCATCTCAAAAGAGGACCCGCAAAGATTCAGTACATTGAGGAAAAGAGAGAACTTTTGGATCTATAAACTCAAAACTCTTGCACCCGGAGGCCTTAATGAACTTATTGAATGCTCCCTGTAATCCTCACCAATATTATTATTATCTGTCCACAGGGTTATCTGTTTCTCTTGTATCAATTACTCAATATTTGTTATATATACTTTTGGTCCAATATTTACTCACTAATTTATCGAGTGTTTACATTTTAACATATTTTGCATCTTATTTACCGTGTGCTTCTATGTGGTTTTACCAACATCCCAACACTGCGTATTTATAATGGGTTTGTTTACTCCATATCTCTAAATTTTATATTTATGACATTTATAATTATATTGATTTCCCTTATGTTAATATTGATTTTATATCCATGAATTTTATACATATATAGATTTATATCCATATTTATAATATTTACATTTATATCTTTACTTTCATTTTATATCAATTTTTTTACCGTATTTTCCTATATACTGATATTCTTTTATCTAATTTACCATAGACATTTGGGCTTCTGCTTTATATGTCACACTCTTTTCGACGAGGTTGTTGGTGATTTATTGCCCCCTTACGTCCGGTTTTATTATCATTATATTAAAACCATCTTATCTATTTTATTCTACACTTCTATGTGTATACTTGTCATAGACAGCTATGGTTCTGTTACCACTCATATATTCTTACATTTTGGTTATGTTACCCCTATGCCCTGATTTATTATGGCTCTCTAGACACGCTTCATCTGATAATCATGGGTCTATGATCCATTCCTATTAATCTCCCTTTTCCTCTCCCCCTCCTTATCCCCCCCCCCCCACTCTTTTTCTTTACATTTTATTATTTCTGGCAGTCCATTTGCAACTGCTGTAGGCCCTTAACTTTTAGTCCACCCCTATGAGTGTTTTTCTAGTTCTAATCGCGCTGCCTATTTATCATGTTTCGCCCCTTTTGTCACGGGGTAGGGCTAGTAACTCCGACCTTCGTAAATTACGGCCTCGGGCTTCGTCCCATTCATAGCAACGCGTCCCTAACAACCAGCAGGGACGCGTTGCTTCCTGCAAACAGCGCGGCAATGCCAGCTGATTGGCCGGACCGCGCAGTCCGCTGATGGGTCAATGCAGCTGTATGTCGCTGATTGGCTCTATCCCCCCGACTCTAATGTGGTTAGCGACGCGTCCCTAGCAATCATCTCGGGATGAGTGCTGCCGTTATCTGCACTTATATATGTCGCTGCTTCAATGCAGCATCACAGAACATCCACCCCTTTAGCCTACCATGGTTCACACTATACAATTGTAAATCCTTTCCTTACTATATTTTCATGTTTTTATGATTGTTGATTCTATGCTAGGTGTGTAAGGGCAACACCTGTAGTGACCTTTGACCATTCTAGCCACGCCCACTTTGCGTTTTTGGCGCCTGTTCACATTGTATTTAAACTTGCCATGTGTCCTATGTATGTTATGCTGATCTGATGAAGAGGGGTTTACCCTCGAAATGCGTCATCTTGTCCATTTTATTGTTTTTTTTAAATAAAATGTCCTGCTGAGGACTTTCCTATTACCTTTGGCATCCGCCTCATCTGTCTACAAGAGTCTGCAGCACCATACCTGAGGGTTTTTTCCTGCTCTACTTCTAATATTGACTCCCAGGACGACTTGTTTCCTCCTGCAACCCATCGGCATAGCAGCACCTGTTCAGTGTACTCGAACCTCACTTTCTAGCTCCATCTAGAATGTCATCCCTAAAGTTGGCAGTTCTTGGCAACTATTGAACTATAGGGACATGGATAGATCCTCCTATGTATGAAATAATTTAGTAGTTGTTTCATAATCATTCATCCGGATTCTGGACCGGGTTCCTCCGGTTTCTGTCTTTGTGATGTTTTCAATGCTCCATGCATTACATGACATCCTACATGGATGCCTCCTGCCATATAGTATCTGCCGGAGATTCAAAATCGGTCCCATTGTATAACTAATTCATATATATATATATCTCCTTTGTACCCACTATTCAGCATGGTACCACTGGTCAGGGTCCCAGCAACATAAGAGCATGGACCTGGTTAGTATTAGTGTATGGTATCATTGATGTTGTCTATTGTTTGTCACCATGTCTCCTAACACCACAGTATTCCAAATTCCTCACTGCCCCATATGTGCTCTGGTCTCTTGCGTGGATTGTCCTAACACTTAAATCTATGCTTTCGCAGATTCTCGCTCACTCATGAGCTCATTATTCCGGTTTTCCACTGCTACATCCTTAAGTCTAATTCATCCCTCCATCTCACTGCAAGGTAAGTGCCCTAATATCAATCATATCAATGGGTGTTAAATTATTTATAAAAAGAGTTGTTCTTGTATTTTATAGGTATCTTTGCTGTTTCTTGGCCTCAGAACTCCATTCCTGCCTTCATACTCCTCCCATCTATCCACTAACCACAGGTAAGTACTATAGTGTATTTCATACAGGAATAACCAATGCACCATAGGAGTAAACCTACATACTAATATCACCGGGTAATTGGAGTAGTCTATTAGACGGGGTTACTTCATTCTCAATATTTAGTAGTAATTTCACTCGAGGAACGCTGTAAATGTAAAATCCTCATTTAGTCCAAATTGACTCTTGGTATTGAGGCGGTAAATCTACCTTGCCTCCTCTTGTAAAAGTAATCTGTTAATGTTCCCCTTTCGGGGGCCCAACTTAAGGTGACAAAGGGGTATCAGCCCCTGTCCTGATCGTGCAGATGTGTTTTCCAACCCGCCTTAGTTCCTGTGTCGTTTTCCCCACGTATAACATGGGGCAGGTACAGGTGGTGGGAGAGCACTTTTGTTTTTGGGGAGCACACAACACTACACTGAGCACATTTTATTTTGGGAGAGGTATATAGACGATATTTTGATTTTTGGGATGGGGATTTTACACTTTCTACGGATTTTGTTTGTGAGCTCAGTGACAATGACAGTGGCATGAGATTCACCTTGGAAGAAGGTGGAAAGAGCATACATTTTCTGGACATCACCATTTCTATCGATGACAACTGGAGGATTCAGACGAACATCTACAGGAAGCCTACGGTGACAAATAGCTTCCTTCAGTGGGAAAGCTGGCACCCTGGACCACTGAAGCGAAGCATACCGTATGGCCAATATTTATGAGCAAAGAGAAATTGCTCATGAGAAGGAGATTTTCAAGCTGAGAGTAGGAACCTTATGCAGCGGTTCATAGAGAGGGGCTACCCAAAAAACATATGCGGAGAGCATACAATAGTTAGACATCTGGACAGGACTGAATTGCTGAATCCAAATAGGGGAGCTAACCCTACACCTAAAGTCATTAGATGTATAGGTACCTTTGATGGCTATGCCTCAACGATCACCTAGATACTTAAGTATCATTGGCATGTTCTTAAATTAGACAATGACCTGCAAGGGGTCATTAGTACCAGACCTAGTATCACCTATAGGCGAGGGGCCAACATTAAGGGCATATTATTGCACAGCCACCATAAGAAAGAATACCAACGAGTCAGTCGTGGATTCCAAACCTATTACCTGGCTCTTTTCTGTGTGGCCACTGCGTGATGTGCAGATTTATGCCTAGAATTAAAAAATTTCGAAACCCAGGAGATGGAAGAGTGTATGAGATCAGGCAATTTCTTAATTGCAGTAGCCGTAATGTCGTTTATATAGCTACCTGCCCCATGTTATATGTGGGGAAAACGACACAGGAACTAAGAAGGCAGGTTGGAAAACACAGCACGATCAGGACAGGGGCTGATACACCACCCCCCCCCCCTCCCCCTAGCACGTCACATCCGTTTGAGACATGGAAATAAGCTTGATATAATGAAGTTCTGGGGCCTTAGTCAACTTAAGTTGGGCCCCCGAAAGGGGAACATTGACTGATTACTTTTACAAGAGGATACCAAGAGTCCATTTAGACTAAATGAGGATTTTACATTTACAGCGTTCGAGTGAAATTACTACCAAATATCGAGAATGAAGTAACCCCATCTAATAGACTACTCCAATTACCCGGTGATATTAGTATGTAGGTTTACTCCTATGGTGCATTGGTTATTCCTGTATGAAATACACTACAGTACTTACCTGTGGTTAGTGGATAGATGGGAGGAGTATGAAGGAAGGAATGGAGTTCTGAGGCCAAGAAACAGCAAAGATACCTATAAAATACAAGAACAACAACTCTTTTTATACATAATTTAACACCCATTGATATGATTGATATTAGGGCACTTACCTGGCAGTGAGATGGAGGGATGAAGTAGACATAAGGATGTAGCAGTGGAAAACTGGAACAATGAGCTCATGAGTGAGCGAGAATCTGCAAAAGCATAGATTTAAGTGTTAGGACAATCCACGCAAGAGACCAGAGCACATATGGGGCAGTGAGGAATTTGGAATACTGTGGTGTTAGACATGGTGACAAACATTAATAGACAACATCAGTGATACCATACACTAATATAAGAGCATGGACCTGATTAGTGTTGCTGGGATCCTGACCAGTGGTACCATGCTGAATAGTGGGTACACAGTTGATATATATGAATTATACAATGGAACGGATTTTGAACCTCCGGCAGATACTATATGGCAGGGGGCATCCATGTAGGATGTCATGTAATGCATGGAGTATTGAAAACATCACAAAGAGAAACCGGAGGAACCCGGTCCAAAATCCGGATGGATGATTATGGAACAACTACTAAATCATTATTTCATACATAGGAGGATCTATCCATGTCCCTATTGTTCAATAGTTGCCAAGAACTGCCAACTTTGGGGAGTTCTACCTATGCACCAGTGTACTCGAACCTCACTTTCAAGCTCCATCTAGAATGTCATCCCTACTTATCCCATTTTGTCATCCCTATGGAGATACAGGGTATTTCATATGTACTCTCACTAAATGTGTTATCAGTAATAAGTCTAAAGTAGACTCCAAATCCATCTATAGTAATATCCTCATCATACATCCATCCCTAATACTCCCTGACTATTGATATAATGACCAGGAGGTATTTTACTTACCCGAACATCATAAGAAATAATGAATGATTCCGAGTTCAAGTGTAATTAACAAGCGCAGTAAGCGATGCAGAGTGTATGACAGATGGAGATGCCGGCACTAAGTTTTCCCGCATGCGTGAAATAGATAACAAGGCAAGTCATAGACACAATACTGAAGCCACATACTCACATTGATGTTAAGTTCTCAAGCATGCGTGAATTACGTGAAGCTGGAGACATAACACACCAGTAGAGTATGCACGCGCATGCGCGGAGTCACGGAGTAGTGACCTCACATGTAAACAAAAGCAATATGCTGAGTGAGGCACATGATTGGCTGATGGAGACAACGTGATGCGAGCGATAATGACGCGTAGCCCGGGGATCTAATGAACAGGGAGTATCAGCCGTCAGGGAGGTAGGTTATTGGTGGATGGTAACAACGTGAGATAAGAGAAGATTATGTGTAGCCCAGGGATTGGGTATTCAGCGTATAGGAAGTACCGGTCACCAGAGATTATATAAACACCCACCGGGCATTAGGGAGCTCGGTAGCCTCGCAACCCTTGACAAAGGTGATTCATCACTGAAACGTCGGGGAGGCTTACAGTCTAGTGTTTTAGTGGCGTGGTTATAGGGTATCAGTGACATTAGAAGAGTCAGGGACCGTGGGGATACAGCGGACATTGGAGATACCAATGGTCCACACTACATGGACACCGCAGTCCGGATCTGACCTAGCCATAGAGAGTGTGGGAGAACCCCACACTCTAAACTCAGTCACCCAAAACCACTGCAAATTTTAACATTTTCTTGGGGTACTATATAATTTTAACAAATAGATATCTTTTAAGGGAGGGTTCTAGTAAGGGTTTTCCCCACAAAAGGGTCACCCCTTAAAGGTTGTTATTGATTAATTTGCCCTGATAACTCCCAGGGACCAATTTCTGTTATTGTATTTTGATTGTGTAGAGCCAGACTGGCCTCGAAACGGATGAAATCTATTAGATATTTTGGTATGCAAGTCCGAACACAGGCAACAAAGGTGCGCTTTAGGTTTCAGGAAAGTCCGTATCTAATGATTTAGAATAAGAACTATTGCGTGTCTTGACTAGAGCTGATATGGACCGTGATCTCAGTGACCTTGGTTTAGAATTAGGGTCCTTTTGTTTTTTCCGGGCTCCCATAAGTGAGATATAGAAAGTGCAGAAGTCACTTAGGTGCGGAGGGTGCAAAATTATTCAGAGGAATACTTAGTTTTGGACTTGCAGAAGTATTACAGAGAGTACACACCGAATGGATAAAATAGGATAGTGATAATAGAATTGCAGTATATGAAGCGTCCAAAAGGTGGCAGTATAGCACTACTTTGAGTTGTATGGAGTTAAGTAAGCACAATAGTCCAGAAGACACCGGATGTATCCACTGCAATGTAGAAAATTCCTATTCAGAAACTCCAACCCTGGATTTGTAGCTCACAGAAGAGGATTGCTGCTATAGCATGGTGTTATTATCACTTACCGGTCTTGGCAAGCAGAGTGCAAGTAGGTGAAATGGAGGGCGAGTAGCTGTCCCTCTATGCAGCCACAAGATGGCATCTGTTAAATAGAGAATTAATGGAGGATCACTGGGTGCACTCTAAAGTTTACAGGTAGTCCCATAAGTATTTTAGGAGAGCAGTGAAGCATCAATATATTCGTATGTAGAGTGGGGGGAGATAGGATATACACCCCACAGTCCTCAGCACATATAGAAACAATAGCATTGATAAGGGTACAAGCAAATTGAGGGAAGAAATACTCGCAGCTTCCAGGCTATGTGGTAGTAGATTGAGAGTGGAGCCGGCCTCAGCTGAGTCAAGGCCAGTCTGTTGCTGTGCCGCCCTCTCTATCCCCACTCACCGCTCCACTAGTCGGCATTCGCTTCCTCCCTCTGCCTCCGGCGGCAGCTAGCAGGCTCCAGATCCCCGGACAGACAGGTAGGTGGAGGCCTGACGGGTGGGATGAGTGATCCCCAGAGTGTCTCCTCAGGACTCCGGTCACCTCTCCTGTGCGACTTGCTGTACTCAGTCCACGTGACGCAGCAGAACGAGGGAGCGTCTGCACACGTGGGTGCTGGGGGCACTCTGGCGGGACCTCGCACTGCTCCAAAATGGGACCGATCAGGGCGAGAAAGGCACCGGAAGAATCAGGTGGGCTTAAGGTATATCTGTAGATAGATTTTGTAAAGATAGGGCTTCTTCCGGCAGGGCAATAACAGTTTTTTGTGGTAGCCAGGAGTTGAGCTCCGCAGAGAGATGTCTTATGCCATGAACTTCCAGTCCCGCCCCCCAATATTACATTTGTAACCATATATGTATGCAACCATATTGATAATCAAATTCAAGTTTTTCAAACAGTACCCATAATGGGTGCAGGTTTGTATATATTTGGTTTAAATTTGAGGTTTAAAGTTTTCAGTTTTTGTTTTATTTGAAAATTTTTTTTTATATATTTTATTATATTATATATTATATTATTGCCCTTCTGCTCCACAGGAGGTTTCTGTCATCCCCGAGCTTGTTTTTACTGTTTTTTTTTTTGTTTGTTTTTTTAGAGAAAAATACAAACACTAAAAGGTTGAATTGATTTTTCCTCTTTCTTGGGGGGACAAAGACCTTGGGTATATGCTGTTGCTAGGAGACTTGACACTATGGAAACCAAAAAAAGCCGGCTCCTCCCAGCAGGATATACCCACCTACAGAGCCTGAGGTAATCAGTTTTAGCTTAGTGTCTGCAGGAGACAGATGCTGGTCTGGGGTTTCCCAGACCTGGTCAAACATTTTTTTATTTTCCAGATTAGGGGCATTCAATTTCTTATTCCCTTTTATTTTCCTGTTTTTTTAGGTGGGGACTCCGGAACATAGCATTCACCGTTTCCCCATTTGCGATTTGAGGGGGCACAGGCATCATGGATGTATTGTCAACCCCCTCTCGGCACTCTTTATTATTGCCTAAGGATGTGGGACCTTTTTCAGTGAGGTGGGTCCGTTAACCCACATTTTTTTCTTACTCTCCCGAGGTCTACCTACCCCAGGAACTGTCTGGGGCTTGTCGGTGGTGTAGGACTGTCTCGGTGCCTATCTGTTCAGGTGCCAGCGCTTAAACACTTGCAGTTATTTTTCCTCAGCAGCCGTGTCTGCCGACTTCTCCCTTCCCCGCTCTCACATATGCGTCGGCCGCATCATGTGTCAATATGTCCGGAGCACAGTTTCTTCTCCTGTCGGCAACTGTAAACTGCCGGCGGCGTGTTTACCCGCTCCCTTCCCCTTGCGCTCTCCTATGCGACGGGGTTTGAGAGCGGGAGCCATTATCACCGGCCATGTTATTTACTTTCTGCCAGAAGTTTGCGGACTTCAGCTCCGCCCACCCGCGGCCAGCGGGGATCGCGCCCTATGAGGCACAGGCGCACAAGTTACTTCTGCCACTTAGCACAGTGCACACGCAGAGGGGATCTAGGACCAATCAGAGGTGCCCTAGTCTAATCCGGCCCCTCTTCTCACTGGTCCTGCTTGCCCCTGCCTCTCTCTCAGCATAAAGTTCTCCTCACAGCAGCTGCCCTGTTAGGGACACAGAAGCTGGTGAGACTGTTGCATTTTTTTACTATATTCAAGCCCAGAACTGTTCCTCCCTCTAAGCAGTTAACTGGGACCCTGGTCACCTATTATACTTGCAAGGGCTGCAACAATAAAATGTCTGGTTCTGCTGAACCCACTTGTTCCGCCTGCACCACTGCACCCCCTTGTATTTCTACTCAGGATGCTCCCCCAGACCCTGTGGGCTCGGCTATCCCCCTAGGTTGGGTGTCCTCCCTCTACCAGTCTATTTCCAACTTGGCGCAGAACTCTCGTTCCGTGGTGACTGTCTTGGAGAGGTCCTCCTTACACCGGCCCTCCAGGGAGACCTGCTCTCCCACTTACTATGCTACACGCTCTCACAAGCGTCATAGGGGTGTTTCCTCGGACTCATTCCCAGAGTCTTCTAGCAGACACAGGCGCTCCCCTCACAGGTGTCGCCCCTCTGTTCCAGCTTCCCGCACGCGTCTCTCTTCCAGAGGACGCTCCCCTGTCACCATTCTGGATCTCCAGGTCAGTGTCTCCTTCCAAGGCTGCCTCCACTCATTCCCACTCTCCTGGAGAACTTTTAGATGAGGCTTCTGCCTCTGCCTCAGGAACGAACAGACACAATGGACAGGGTGGACACCTTGGTTTCGGTCATAAAAGGGACACCTTCCATCTAGGATAACCCAGGAACTTCGGATGTAGCTCCAGAAGTTTCACCGTGACCCACCGGCACCAAAAAGGTTTTCAGCTCTCATGCTGAATTTGAAGCCTTACTGGAATCTGCCTGGAGGCACCCTGATAAGTTTCCGGAAGCAAAGGAGGTTCAAGCGCAGTATCCCTTTGCCAAGGACCTCCCCTCCAATTGTGGATCCACCGGTCTCCCGTCTAAAGAGACTACTCTGCAGTTAGCGGATGCAACCTACACTACAGTCCCTTCTCATCCAGGGAGTAATTGTCCCGGTTCCTCCCAGGGAGCATTTGAGGTTTTTACTCCAACCTCTTTGTGGTACCCAAGAAAGGGGGTTCTGTACGCCCAATCTTGGATCTGAAGCACCTCAACCAGCATCTTCTTCTTCGCCATTGGATCAAGTGGAGTTTTTCTTCGGTGATCATCAAGGATGTCTACATCCACATTCTGATTTTCCCAGGACACCAGCAGTACCTCTGCTTTGCTGTTCTGGAAGGCCATTTTCAGTTCGTAGCTCTCCCCTTCGGCCTGGCCACCGCTCAGAGAGGGTCTTGACCAAGGACCTGGCGCCGGTGATCGGCGTCCTACGGACCAGAGGTGTCTCAGTGATTCCTTACTTGGATGATCTCCTGATCAAGGCAATAACCAGAGCCCAGAATCTAGAGACTCTCTCCCTCACCCTTCAGGCCTGGTCTCCCTTTGATTGGATGGTCAATCAGGACAAGTCCTACCTCTCTCCCACGCAATCCCCGATATTTTTGGGACTCCAGTTCAACACGACGTCTGCCCGGATTCAGCTTCGACTCTTGTTGGGTGTTCGGGCACTTCGGTACCCCGCCCAGGTTTCCATTTTGCTTTTGCATGGAAGTCCTGGGTCGGATGGTGGCAGCCATGGAGGCCACTCCATTCGCTCAGTTTCATTTCAGACCCCTTCAACTGGTGATTTTTCCCGGTGGGACCGGTCTCCCTCATCTCTCGATCGCAGGATTGTCCTTCCTCAGAGGTCCTGCCGATCCCTTCTGTGGTGGCTTTGCTCCCCCCCCCCCCCCTTCTTCAGGGGGTGCTCCTTTCTGCCCCTCCAGCGGCAAGTCATTATGACAGATGCCAGCCTTTCAGGTTGGGGGGGGGGGGGGGATTTTGGGACCGGACAGACAGTCCAGGACCTTTGGTCCCCCCCGAGAAGCCCTTCTTCCAATCAATGTATTGGAGCTGAGGGCACTCTCTCTGCCTGTTACATTGGGAGATCCTTCTTCAGGGCCGCCCAGTTCGTGTTCAGTCGGACTCCACTGCTGTGGCGTACATCAATCGCCAGGGCAGCATTCGCAGCTCCGTGGCGATGGCCGAAGTATCCAAAATTCTACTCTGGGCGGAACTCAGAGTTCCAGCCATCTCGGCGATTCACATCCCTTGAGTAAACTGGGAAGCAGACTCTCTCAGCCGGTCCTGACAAGTGGTCCCTTCATCTGGAGGTATTTGCAGAAATCTGCACTCTGGGGCACTCCAGACGTGTACCTCTTTGCGTCCCGCCACAACCCTCTTTGTGATGAAGTCCGGGACCCCTGGGCTCTAGCCGTGGATGCTCTGGTGATTCCTTGGTCAGGCTTGGCCCTACCCCTTCTTTTCCCTCCTCTTCCTCTCCTTCCCAGGGTCCTGAGGAAGCTCAAAGAAAAAAGGCGTTCCCGCCATTCTCGTGGCTTCGGACTGGCCCCGGAGGGCGTGGTATGCCGACGTGATCCGGTTTCTGGATGATGTTCCTTTGCGCCTTCTCTCGCTCTCTAGGTCCCCTGTGCCAACCCAATTTACTGTCGCTGCATTTGATGGCGTGGCAGTTGAGACTGCGGTTCTAAGGACCCGAGGTTTCTCTCCCCAGGTGATTCACACTATGCTCAGGGCGCGCAAGCCTGAAGCTCTAAAGTTTACCACCGTACCTGGCGGTCTTAGTTTCGTTTGTGTGAATCTCAGTCTTTCTCCAGTTGTGTTCTCCCTCCCCCAACTCCTTTCCTTTTTGCAGTCGAGGCTGGAACAACAATTGGCTCTCAGCTTCCTTAAGGGTCAGGTTTCAGCCATTTCCATTCTCTTCCAACGCCCTCTAGCATCAGATTCTCATTTTCGGACTTTTCTTCAGGGAGTGGCCTACGCGGCCCCTCATTACAGGTCCCCTATACCTCCTTGGGATCTGAACATGGTCCTTGGTGCCCTGCAGGGCACTCCCTCTGAACCCCTCAGGGAGGTTTCCCTTAGTATCCTTTCCTGGAAGGTGGCGTTCCTTACTACAATTACCTCAGCTGGCGGCTCTATCCTGCTGCTCTGTCTTCCTGATTATCCACCAGGACAAGGTTGTTTTTCGTCCAGTTCAATTTTTTTTTACCTTAGGTGGTTTCCACTTTCCACCTCAATGAAGACAAGGTCCTTCCATCTGCCACCCCCCCCCCCCCCCATGGATGCTCCGAGAAAAGGATTTTGTGGTAAGAACGAAAAAAAAACACATTTTTATGTAGTGTAAAAATATTTTCAAGATGATAAACACATTACCCAAAAGGTGGAATACATTTTCAAGAGTTACTTTTGAGAAGTAACCATAATATGAAATTAAAGTTCAGTTTTACCAACATTACCCAAAAAGGGTGAAAACCCCATTGAATGGTATAAACTATAAAAATTTACAAATTAAAAATTTTACAAAAAATGCAGCTTTGTACAGTACATATGTTTAATTTGAGTTTATAATTCTGTTTTTGTTTTAACCCCGACCCATGATATACATGTACGTCATGTGTCGGCTCCCATTCTATTACGCAGTGCCACGCCATGGCCCCGCGTCATTGCGGGTCGGGCCCAGCACCTAGCAATGGGCGGGACCAGTGGCTAATAGCGCGCGGCAGTGATCACGGTGCCGCGCGCTATTAACCCTTTAGACGCAGCAGTCAAAGTTGACCGCTGCGTCTAAAGTGAAAGTAAACTAATGCCGGCTAGCTCAGGGAGCTGTTCAGGATCGCCGCGGCATCCCAACAGCTTACAGGACAGACGGAGGATCCCTACCTGCCTCCTGGCTGTCCGATCGCCGAATGACTGCTCAGTGCCTGAGATCCAGGCATGAGCAGTCAAGCGGCAGAATCATTGATCACTGGTTTCCTATTAGAAAGCAGTGATCAATGTAAGATCAGTGTGTGCAGTGTTATAGGCCCCTATGGGACCTATAACACTGCAAAAAAAAAAAAAAAGTTACGATCATTTAACCCCTTCCCTAATAAAAAAAAAAAAATGTATTCACCCCTTTTCCCCCATTAAAAAAAAAAAAAAACAGTAAATAAAACAAAAACCTATGTGGTATCGCCGCGTGTGGAGTTGTCCGATTTATAAAAATATATAGTTAATTAAACCACATGATCAATGGCGTATGCGCCAAAAAATTCAGTCCAAAATAGCGTATTTTTGGTCACTTTATATCATGAAGAAATGAATAAAAAGCGATCAAAATGTCTGAATACAAAAATGATACCGCTAAAAACTTCAGATCCCTCATACCGCCCCATTTGCAGTAAAATAAAAAAAAGTTATAGAAGAGGAGAATTTTAAATGTATACATTTTCCTGCATGTAGTTATAATTTTTTCCAGAAGTACGACAAAAATCAAACCTATATAAGTAGGGTATCATTTTAACCGTATGGACTTACAGAATAAAGATAAGGTGTATATTTTACCGAAAAATGTACTGCGTAGAAACGGAAGCCCCCAAAATTTACAAAATGGTGTTTCTCTTCAATTTTCTCACAATTATTTTTTTCCGTTTCGCCATACATTTTTGGGGTAAAATGACTGATGTCATTACTAAGTAGAATTAGTGGCGCAAAAAATAAGCAATTATAGGGATTTTTAGGTGCAAATTGAAAGAGTTATGGTTTTTTTAAAGGTAAGGAGGAAAAAACGAAAGTGCAAAAACTGAAAAACCCTGGGTCATGAAGGGGTTAAAAATAAAAAAAATTAACACTAGATACCTAAATGTTTTGGAATTCAACGATTTCAGAAGTGCTAACACTAGGGCTTTCCATAGAATATTGATGGGGGTAGCTATGAATATGATGCTGATGCGTTTTTAGAAGGTTCCTGAAACGTGGAGGACGTTCTACATTGGTTTTTATCGAAATCACACATTAAAGCAATGATTTTGCTCCTAAAATGTAACTTCTCCGAGTGTCATTTTAGACATACCTGGAAGAAGTGATAACAGAAAGTTACGGTCAGCATTTTATTTATCACCACTCCACCCTCCTTCTAAACACAACATTCTGACAGGTGCCATATGTTTGCCTTCAAAACTCTTCAGTTTTCTGCATCACCTCCAAAATTAGACTTTCCCTATATTCAGCATCTTTTCAAAGAAGTCTTCTGAAATGTTGCATTTGAATTCTATTTGACTTTGCTTCTTCAGCAGCTGTTGGGCTCTCTCGTTGGGTGGAAAACACTGCATGTGATTTATTCTTTTCCAATGCTGAAACACTGCATGTTGTCCTACGTGATAAGTTGATAATTACCACAAATATTTTGCATACATACCACCATTTTAAAATTTGACTGCAGCACATCTATAGCACTAATATATAATATATTATAATATATACACAAATATACATATATAATATATGCACTTACTTCCGAATGGCAAAACATTTTTTTGCAGAAATTGAAGATTAGGAGCATATTTCTAAACTTCAATGTTTGGTGCACCAGATCCACTGGTGGCTGCCTTCTCTTTTGTACAAAAATCGCTTGAATGCATCTCGTACTGAATGCCATTTTTGCTGCATTGTTTTGTCTGAAAAAAAAAATAAAAAAATATTACTCATGTAAGAAATGGATATATATTTTAAGATACGGTATATATATTTTTAATCATCTACAAACCAAATTCTCTTGATGTTTGAAGATAAATCTTAATTGGGTATAAGACAGTCCCCTACATCTTTTTGTGTAAAAGTTATCTGCATGCTTTTCATTTGTATGATCCCAAGGGGCGGGTCTGTCCTGAACTAGTAATAAATTCCTCTGTTGGGAAATCAGGCACTTTATCAACGTTGGAGGTTTTTTTTTTGTTTCTGGTCAGTAAAAAAAAAACAAAAAATTAGAATAGAATGTAGACCTATACATTGACAAATCCAAAATCAGATTACAACATACCTGAGCTGGTATCAGCACATGCCCAAGCTCATGTATACTATCATACAAATTAGTTCAATACAATTTATTTATTCAGATGCACAAACAAGTTGTATACATACCGCAACTGAAAATTGACGAGACAAATTATTTGAAGATTTTTTTTACTTTTCTGGCTCCTAACAATAGAGGATGGCTAACGGATAAAAAAAAAATAAAAAAATTATGGAATAGTCTAGTGTACACTATTCCTGTTGGATCCTGCCCTACTGCAAAAAATATTGAATATAAAAACATTCTTTCCAGCGTTCCCCTCTGAGCGGCCCTACAGCTGGTCAGTCCTCAGGTCCATCTTCTTTCCAATTATAGAACTGAAGACAGCGGCCAGCACTCACCATTCAGGGGTCTATATTGAAGATATCGGTGCACATACATAGCTTCAGCGAGCAGGGTCTGGAGACAGGGGTCTCGGGACAGTACTGTTTCACGCACAGCGGGCGCTTCCACTAGCCGATACACCGGCGTGGAGACACACACACACCTCAATTAATTACGTGGGTCACGTCTGGAAAGTAGTCATGACACCCAAACAAAAACAAAGCCATAGGATAAACTGTGCAGCATACAAAATCCATGGGCGCAAAGGTATGCAAGACCTATAATTAAGAGATTTTTACAAGAACGGGAGCAACTCAAACCAATCGTTCAGTCCAAGGACTCCAGTCGCATCAAGTTGTACGATCCAATGAGCCTAACTTTTTAATAAGAGGTTGTTCCGATCTCCACCATACACAGGAGGATTGACTTTCTAAACCTGCGAGTTTTAAACAGGTAGCATCATTGTCATGTGCCCATTACATACCTTTGAGCCCATTGATTTTGTATTCCTCACAGTTTATCAAATGGCTTTGTTTTTGTTTGGGTGTCGTCATGACTACTTTCTTGATGTGACCCACGTACTTAATTGAGGTGCGTGCGTCCACGCCGGTGTATCGGCTGGTGGTAGAGCCCGCTGTGCGTGAAACAGTACTGTCCCGAGACCCCTGCCTCAAGACCCTGCTTGCTGAAGCCATGTATGTCCACCGATATCTTCAATAAAGACCCCTGAATGGTGAGTGAATGGCCACTGTCTTTTCTTCAGTTCTATCATTTAGACTTGTGAACTGGCTATGTGCACCACTGCAATAAGGGTAGGTGCATGAAGTGGAGCTGTATTTGAAATTAAACTATAAATTCTCTCCAGGCTCATGAGAGCAGTGCCAGAGCCCCTAGGGGGTTACACAGGTATAAGTTCCCCTCGCAATTTACTGAAAATCCTGAGTTCATGTAAGAATGGGAACAAGCACATCACGACCATGCGAAAGTCTTACAAACATTCTCAAAAAAAAAAAACTGAGTGAATATAATTCAGTTACCGCTGAGCTATGCCACACTAAAATAGAGTATCCGACAAGAGTGAGCGAGACCACTGCTACCACTTTTTTTAAAAGCTGGAGAAAATGATGACAGGCAGAAATAAATGAGGAAAAAAAAAAAAAAAAAAAGTTTGTCAGAGAGAAAACTGATTACGACTAACCAAGTTTCACATGGAATTCTAAAGAGTCTCTATCCAGATGGAATCAACGGGGTCCTATGAAGAGGAAAATATATAACACCAGAAGACTGTCATCCGATTTCTGGACCACAGACTGATACCACCCCGTCTGATTAAGCCACCAACCGTCAGTTGCCTGTAGTACCATCTAAGGCCCCTTTAGGTGAAAAACCCGGAGGGGCAGAGGGAGGAAAAGTAGTAAGCGCTGCAATAAAGAGAAAGGGGGTCTCGTGGAGAGACTAGTGACACCTGCCGAATCCAACATTGTCATCAACACCACTGATGTCGTTTTGTCGAGTGACTGCTTATCCCTCCTGTCCAAGAGTCCCAATTTCGGACTGAGCCCTTCGACCTCACACAGTTCATAATGGATATGCACAAGACAAAAATAAATCTCTAGACTTTTCTTGTTTGCCAAACATTTTACTGTTCAAAATACCGTGCCATGGGTTGCAAACTTCTTGATAATGTTGTGCACTGTGGAAAAAGGCAAATCTAGATTTCTGGAGATGGACTTTTAACCTTGAGATTGTTAATATTTTTCCACAATGTTGGTTCTCATGTCCTCAGACAGTTCTTTTCTCTTTCTGTTGTCCATGCTTAGTGTGGCACACACAGACACACAATGCAAAGACTAAGTGAACATCTCTCCTTTTTATCTGCTTTCAGGTGTAATTGTTATATTGCCCATATCTGTTACTTGTCCCAGGTGAGTTTAAACGAGCATCTTATTTTTCCAGAATTTTGAAAGGGTGCCAAAAATGTTCTCCAGACCATTTTTTGGAGTTTGGTGTGACATTATGTCCAATTTGCTTTTTTCCTCTTTTTTGGTTTAGTTCCAATACACACAAAGGGAATACATGTGTATAGCAAAACATGTGTTACTGCAATCCTTTTATGTGAGAAATACTTCATTTTATTGAAAAATTTCAGGGGTGCCAACATTTACAGCCATGACTTTAAAAAAATAAATAAATTACCCGTTATTATGGATTCATGGCCATTTCTAAGATCCTCTTCAGAAAACATTGATAATCTTTTTAAAAATGATATCTAAAAAACAAACAAAATTAAGAACAACACCAACTTTACATGAGACATGCATTGGTAGAGCACACTACATAAAATATACCATTATAATTGCTGACCCTAACACCACACAGTTTGCAGATGCACAAAAATATCGTTCAGTTATTATGTGTATCATCATGTATTTTACTCACTTTCTGCAGATCAGGGTAGGGCTCTTCAATATTTTCTGTGTACCAATATGGCAGCCTGTCTCCTCAGATAGTTCCTGTGTGTGGGAGGGAGATTAGAGATTGAGATATCAGAGCATCCTGAGAAGAAGAATCTAGTGGTTTCTAGCACTCTCCAGAGTCTACTGCGCATCTGTACAAAAAATAAATAAAATAAAATACATTTAAAAAAATACACAATCGTGTGCGATTAATCTGATAGAATTGCACAGTCACGATTTCATGTGATTTACATTGACCTCAATAAAGAAATTGGATGCCATTTCTATCTGATTTTGAATCTGAACAAAAAATCGTGGACAACCACGATTTTATGCCCGATCTTATATCGTGCAAAATCGGATGCGGATCAAAACTGATGCATTTGTTTATCATTAATGAATGGAAGTCAATGGATACGACTTGGCATGCAGGTTTGTACGATTTCAAAGTTAAAAATCGTGAGAAGAAGTAGGATGGTAAAATCGTGATGTGAATGCACCCTTACTACTCTTCAGCTACTTTCTGGTGGTTGGCTCCTCTTGGAGGTCATTAGCAAGTCTTGAGGTTATCAAAGAGGCTTTCTCCATGGTCTTCTCCCTGTATATTCGCTCAGCCGTAGCGTTTGAGTGAGCCAGGTATTTAGCAAATATGTCTTTATCATTGCTGTTTTTGGAGTTACAAGCCACAAAGGTTTCAGCGTTTCTTCTGACTTGCTGGCTTGTCACTGGTTTTGTTCCAAATATACAAAAAAAGAAAATATTCAAAATAAGTTCAAAACATTTCCATGTAGAATAGAAACATGAGAAAAATACTTACTTTTTATGAAATCTGCCAATATCATTAGAAACATTGTAGATTTTATCCCCAGAGGAGGAGAGGAAAGTTTTGTATCTCTTTGTCATGCCTTAGAAACGTAGGTCTCACTTTATCATGGTAGATTTTGAACCACCTTAAAAAAAAAAAAAAAAAAAAAAAAAAGGAATAAATAATGTTAAGGCAATGATAGCTCAAATAAAAAAGGGAGAGATACATCGGATCACCCCAAGTAGGGAATAGTGTGGTCCTGAGCTCACCCAGAACCCCTTTCCCTGCCTACTTGGATAACCTCCAAAGACAGCGGATCGACAACTGGCCATGGTCCTGGGCTGGGCTAAAGTGCATGGGCGTCACAAGTCAAAATAATAAACAAAACTAACTGTATGGAGATGAGGAAACAGGCAAGGATGCAAAGGGTTAACAAGCAAACAGGGAATCAGGAGAATATATAATGGCAAGAATGCAAAGTAGTAACAGACAGATATAAGGAAGATATAGCAGCAGGTATATAGCGTACAGACAACAGCCTCAGGACCAAAGCAATATACAGCAGGTATGAGGGTCATGACAAATCAGGTTACCAGGAGATATAGCGGCAGGTTTACCATGAATGAGAATGGGTGGGCACTATACAGATAAGGATACACTGGTGCATGGTCACACAAGACTGAATGCAGAAACACACCAGGTATAGGGGCAAAGCTAGATAAGCAATGGATCAGGATTCATACCGTGGTAAAACACAAACCAAGCAGGTATGAATATCAGTCAAGATTCTATACAGATCAGGATACACAGGGAATGAATAATACAAGACTAAACATAAAACACTAGGTATAGGGGTAGAGCAAAAAGCAATGTTTCAGGACCCATAACATTGCGGAGAACACCTCACTAATCATGAATACACATCAAGATACAGATTCAGATAACACATACAAACTAGATCGATTTGGACTGACCATAGTACAGACAAATCATTAAATGGCCACTGTCAGATACAAAAAATGTTGATAGGTTTTGCAAATGCTTTCATTAGAAAATTCAGTATTTCATACTGAAAAAGCCAGTCAAACAACTGCCCCCCCCCTGCCTGCTTGGACACTTACTAATCCTGCTGTGTCCATGCGTCATCACCTATGTCATGGACACACTTCCTTGATTGACAGCTGTGAGTGCAGGGCTTACAGCTGGAGGAAAAATCCTCCCACTGTCAGCTTGTGTCCCGCTACTGTCAGTGAGGACAAGCTGGGAGTTGTAGTTTTGCTAATGCTGGGGGAGATGTGAGCAGACAGCATACTGAGGGAGGGGGCGGAGACCTGCACAGTGAGACCACGCCCCCTCCCTTTGAGAGGAATTCAGACTAGCGAGCTAAATTAAAAGTAATAAAATAAAAGGTGCTAGATGCAAAAATTAGATGTACATGGTCAGGATTAGGTACTGAGTGATGTACAGTGGTCCCTCAACATACGATGGTAATTTGTTCCAAACGAGCCATCGTTTGTCGAATCCATCGTATGTTGAGGGATTCATGCAATGTAAAGTATAGGAAGCTGTACCCACCTGTCCCCGCCGCTTGTGATTGTGACCCCGGGCCTCCGCTGGGCTCTCCTGGTCTTCTCCGGTCCTCTGCTGTCTTCCGCAAGGCCTTACTGGGCCTGCCTGGTAATGTCATTACGCCGCTGCGTACGCCATTCCTATTGGATGATGTGCGCAGCAGCGTATAGACGTCATCGGAGAGGGCAGAGAAGACACCGGAAGACCAGCGCTGGACCCGGAGGGTACCCTGGAGCATCGTGGAGGGGTAAGTAATACTTACCGCACCACACGGGGAACATTAAGCTGCTATCCGGCAGCAGCTTAAGCATTTTGCGCTGCCGGATAGCACTTAATGCGATGGCCCTGACATAAAAAATAAAATAAAAATTTCATATCATTTTTTTGATCATATGTCGGGGCCATCGTAGGTCAGGGGGGGGGTCACTGTATTAAAAAAAAAAAAACTGTTTGTTGATCTGATGGGTTCGCTTTAACAAACAGGACTAGGCCAAAAGCTAAACAAAAAAAGAGGATGGAACTAAAAAGCCATGGCTAAGAAAAAGTAACAAGTCTGAACTGAAACAAAGGACTAGAACCAGAACAAAGCTGAAATAAAGACCCAGTGCCAGAAGGGGGGGGGGGGACGGGGACGGGGGGTTGCCGTACATTTTATGGTAAAATTAGAGGTTTCATTACAAAGTACAATTGGTCACGCAAAAAACAAGCCCTTATATGGGTCTCTAGATGGAAATATAAAGGAGTTATGGATTTAAGAAGGCGAGGAGGAAAAAAATGAACAAAAATAAAATTGGCCTGGTCCTTAAGGTTAAAATGGGCTTGGTCCTTAAGGGGTTAAAGGGGTACTCTCCCCCCCCCCCCCCCATCTTATCCCCTATCCAAAGAAAAAGGGATAAGATGCCCAATCGTGGGGGTCCCCAGTGATATGCCTGCTGCACCCGGCATTCGTCTAGAGCATCGGGTGCAGCGCCAGAGGCTGGTGACGTCCCCACTCGTGATGTCACAGCCATGCCCCCTCAATGCAAGTCTATGGAAGGGGCACTCACGCCCCCCCCCCCCCCATACCCTTGCATTGAGGCAGGCATGACCGTGACATCACATAGTCAGTTATCCAGCATGGAGCGAAGTTTGCTCCGTGCACCAGATGTCTGGGGTGCCACAGCTGAGATTGGGGACCGCCACGATCTTTGGATAGGGGATAAGATGTCTAGGGGAGTACTCCTTTAAACTGTTCACCATGATATCCACAATCTTTCTCCTGCATACATTTGAGATCTCCTCTTCCTGCAATCTCTGATCCTCTCAAGAACTTCACCTGTGTTCTCCCTCGTCTTTACCTCACACAACCATTTCCAAGACTTCTGTTCTTTCCCCCCCCCCCCCAATACACTGGATCTCACTACCCTGACACACCCTGTTGTCACTGCACTAGGACAGCCACTTACGACCCACTAGGGCCCTCTATCAGTCTGCACTTTACTTTTGTATTGCATTCATTTTACATTTGTTTGCATTTTATTCCTTATATGTACAGCACCCAGGAACCAAGAGCGCTATAATAATAAATCATAATAAAATACTTTATCTCTAGTCTCCTACAGGTCCCCAACAGCTTCTTTCGGGCCCTCGATGCCTGCTCTTGAGACGAAAGGTCGGAACAAAACTCGCCATAGCCAGTAATTAGCTGAGAAGGCAGGTTCTGCTCTGAGGAGGCAGGCAGGATGAAATGTCTGTTTATTTGTTTTTGTATTTTTTGCTTAGGTGTGTATTCACACTAGGATGTTCAGATCAGTTTTCTATTCTCCCTAGATAGGGAATGGTTAATGCTCTGAACGAATGCGAACTCGGGTGTGTATTTTAAGCCGGACTTCTCCTGCATTCAGTACTGGTTATTTTATATAGTTTAATGCCACTAGGTCTGTCTGTCCAATAGTCTGGCTATGTGCTTGAGCATTTACCTTGTATCTATCATGTAATTTTATCTGGGGTTTTAGCCATGGTTATATAGCAGCTTTGTCTGTGTTCACACTGAGTAAGTCTTGCTAGTGTTATCCGTGCTCTGTATTTAAGAATTCCCATTTAGAACTGGATGGGGGAGATTTATCAAAACCTGTGCAGAGGTAAAGTTGTCCAGTCTCCCATAGCAACCAATCAGATTGCTTCTTTCATTTTTCACAGGCCTTCCTAAAAATGAAAGAAGCGATCTGATTGGTTGCTATGGGCAACTGGACAAGCTTTACTCTGCACAGGTTTTGATAAATTTCCCCCGGTGAGTCTAAATAGACTCCAGGGCACCAGTCTTTTATCTTGAGAATTATCCTGACTAGTATTCCTCTATGTTGTAGAGTTTGGTGTTCTTGTATCCGTTTTTATGAAGTTCTGTGTTTTATATTTGTTTCCTACTGGGTCAGCATCCTGACCAAACTGTGGAGTGTGCCCATTGGTCAGTAGTCTATTTGGCTTTATCATTAATGGCTACTCCTTTTGTGGGGTATCCAGTTTGCTCTGTGTCCCAGTGTGAACTGTGTCCTATGTTTCCTTATCAGTTTGCCTGTTTGTATTCTACCCTGTCAGTATTTGTATTCTGTTTGAAAACTACTAGTCAACCAGATATACCAGTTTCTGTTCTGGCCTGTAACAGACTATGTATATTATGTGTTTTTACACCTCTGCACTTTAGCGCAAGCAGGGACCGGCTCAAAGTTGTCGATTCACCGCTTAAGGTGTATGGGCAGGGAGAGAGTGTTTTAAGGGTCAGTTTAGGGCTCACTATCGCTGTTCCACAGTCAGTCATGACACAGGAGAGATGAACATTGAGAGACAAGAAGGACCCTCGCAGAAGCTTTAGTGGATTCTGTGAGGGACTAGGCATAGGCATGTATAGTTTTTTTTTTTTTTTTATCTCTCTACAGCCTTAACCTTATTTAATTTTTGTGTACACTAGAATTAAGCGGGGTACATGAATAAATGACTGATCAAAAAAAAAAAAAATCACAGGTTACTTGCATTCATGTTTTCGATCACCCCAGGTCTCTGAAATTTTCTAAATATAAGGCATTCCAGAAAGTTGAGAATCAATTTTTCACTCTTCAGTATTGTATAATTTTCTGCCATTTGTATAGCCTCTTTGAAAGCGGGTTCTGCATTTGTCAATACCAATGCCAGCTCATCCGGCCTCAACTTCCTCGGACAAGAGCTTTTCCCTGTAGGGGAAAAAAAAAAAAAAAAAAAAAAAAAAATTTAAGCTGATTAACCCCTAGAGGATGCAAGGCATGATAATCTGTGCTCAATTCGTAGATGGCAGGTCATGGCTGAGATCACCCTGATGTTCTCTTTAGATGTTGTGATTAATGCTGAAAGCTGCATCTTAGGCCTGAAATAAAGGTTGACAGTTACCTCAATGGACTCAGGGAAACGCCGACCGCCCCCCCCCCCCGGCAGTTGGATCACATAGGGGGGGGGGGGGGGTTGACAGAGTGGTCGGATGGTGTCTAGGGCCTCTGTACCTCCATGCTGTGGTCTTCGGCTCCTCTTATACAGTATTGCAGGCTGTATAAGCAGAGCGTCTGGAGCACTGATCAAAGCTATGCAGTAACTTAGCAGTGAACAGCAAAAGCAAATTATTGATTGCTTCTAATAGTGTCCTTTGGGAGGGCTTAAAGGGGTATTCCAGGAAAAAACTATATCTCTCTCTCTATCTCTATATCTCAACTGGCTCCCGAAAGTTAAACAGATTTGTAAATTAGAAAATAGGAGTATGCACTAGGAAAAATAGCTATAGTGAGATGACTCAACAAAATATGTAATCTCAGTAACCACTTACCATAGGAGAAACAGAACTTATCCAAAAAGGTCTAAAATTTGCACCCACATGCCATCTAAACAAATTTAACACATACATTAGCCTTAAAAAATGTATGAGAAATTTAACTAAAAAAAAAAATTCTCATGAAAAATACCATCACTACATCTAATAGTATAGCCACTTCCATTGCCCCATACAGTACAGCCACCTCCATTATCCATCCACCTTTTTTCCCCCAGCAAGAATACTCCCACGCCATGTATTCTTTTGAAAATATGGTGACATCAGACCTGAGAAAATTGAAAATAAATCAGAAATACCAAACACATAATTTAAACTATGAAAGAACAGAAGGCCATTGTATCACTTCAAACCAATCATGAAATCATAATACGCCCGGCGGATAAGGGGGGTAGCATTGTTATCCTCAATCGAGACATGTACCATAAGGAATGTATGCGCCTTCTTAATGATTCAAAGACATACGAAAAATTAAGAGGGGAATCCGACATCTAAATTTAAAGAACAACTGATAAGGGGTTAAGGAGTATTCCCGCTTGGGTACCCTCCTCTATTTAATTTTAAGGACCAAGGACGTACCAAAATAGTGCATTTTGTGTCACTTTTTATATCATTTAAAAATGAATAAAAAGCGATAAATAAGTCCTATCAATGCAAAAATGGTACCGTTAAAAACTTCAGATCACGGCGCAAAAAATGAGTCCTCATACCGCCCCATACACTGAAAAATAAAAAAGTTATATGGGTCAGAAGATGACAATTTTAAACATATTAATTTTCCTGCATGTAGTTATGATTTTTCCAGAAGTCCGACAAAATCAAACCTATATAAGTAGGGTATCATTTTAATTGTATGGACCTACAGAATAAATATCAGGTGTCATTTTTACCGAAAAATTTACTACATAGAAACGGAATCCCCCAAAAGTTACAAAACAGCGTTTTTCAATTTTGTCGCACAATGATTTTTTTTCCCGTTTCACTGTAGATTTTTGGGCAAAATGACTGATGTCATTACAAAGTAGAATTGGTGGCGCAAAAAATAAGCCATCATATGGATTTTTAGGTGCAAAATTGAGTTATGATTTTTTTAAAGGCAAGGAGCAAAAAAACGAAAATGCAAAAAACGGAAAAAACCCCGGTCCTTAAGGGGTTAATAAGGAAAGAGATTTCATTTTGATAAGTGATCCTATAATACCAGTATTCTATCAAATTCCTAAAATCCACAAGGATGCTCAGAATCCCACCTATTGTCTCCGGCATCGGCTGTATTACCTCAAATTTATCGAAATATATAGACACGCACTTACAGCCATGTGTGGAAAAACTTCCAGCTTATTTAAAGGACACGGCACATATATTACAACTTTTACAGGAAACTGTATGGAACGATTATATTATCGGTACTCTTGATATAACATCTTTATATACAGTTATAGAACACTAAGGGACGAGTGGCATCTGAATATTTTTTTTTTTTAAATTGGGAAACATGCCTGATGACCAAATTCATTTTATTGGAGATTGTATTAATTTTATTTTAAACCACAATTTTAAATATGAGGATTCCTTTTATAATCAGACATGGGGCACGGCTATGGGGACGAGGTTCGCACCAAGCTATTCTCATCTCTACGTGGGTCTCTGGGAGGAATCCGCCATCTTCCCGGAGGGCCAGCTTGGTGCGGACCTCGTCCTCTGGCGGAGATTCATCGACGACGTCATTTTTATTTGGAAAGGGGGAGCAGATAGTGTGGAGACGTTTTTAACTTCTATTAATAAAAATGAATATTTTTTAAATTTTACAGCCACACACAGCCAGACTGTCAACTTCCTTGATCTTACCATTTCCATTTTAGACAATCAGGTCTTCACTTTCACTTATCATAAACCCACTGATAATAGCTTTATTGGAATAGACAGTTGTCATCTCCTCATATGGTTAACCAATATACCCAATAGTCAGTTCCTTAAACTGCACAGGAATTGCACAGATTTGGTCCAATATGACAAGGAAGCAGAGACATTAAAGGATAAATTTATAGCAAAGGGATATGAAGAAGCACCTCTGGAGACCACACAGGCACAAATTCGAAAAATGGAGAGATCTATAATACTTAAAGAAAAACCCAACAATATAGAACAAAAAAAAAATCTAAATACCTATCATAACATAATTCAATAATCAAAGCTTTGCCTTTCAGAAAATAGTAAAGCACTATTGGAACATTCTGTGCAGCGATAATATATTGGGAGATATTCTACCAAAATTCTTCATTTGTATACATAAAAGCACCGACTGTTGGCATCAAAATTGCTCCCACTGTTAAATTAATAACAGCAAAAAATAGCAATAATTTTTTATCCATCAAAAAAGTTTTTTTCCCCATGTAAAACATGTAGTGCCTGCAAGGCTACAAAAAACACTAACCCAACTATGGAGGTGGAAAATGGGAATGATAAGACCAAATACAAAATTTGCAGCCATATCCATAGGGGTCATTTATGCCCTTATCTGCCTGTGTGCAAAAACATATATTGGCAGAATGAAGAGACCATTAGGAACTAGAATTAAATAACATATATACAATATACAACGGGGATTCGAGGGACACCCTTTATCAGCACACTATAAATGATTCCATCAACAATCAGTTATAGGATCCCGTTTTTTCGGCCTGGAAAAAATTGCCCCACACTGGCGAGGGGGAAATTTTATTGCACAATTATCCAGATCAGAAAGCAAATGGATTTTTAACCTAAATTCTATGGCCCCATTTGGTCTTAATGAAGAAATAGAACTGTTTGGCTTTTTATCCTAACAAAAACAGTGCAATAAATATCGTAGTACCCATATCTTTAACATGAAACTCCAGCGCTGAATCACATACAAATCAAGGGACTCACCTATCCAGGGGAGTAAACAAAGGGTTAAAAGTCAGATCCACGTCCTCCTATAAGTATAGGCCATCTCATCCACATCACGTATCCTAACGAAGGAAATTCGAAAGTTTCCGAAAAGAGTCGATAGTTTTGTGGACTCTCCGTGCCCCCATAGTGACGCCACTATCAGTTACTCACAACATCGAGTCACTTACCACGAGGACGGAAGCAGGTTGAGATGCTACCGGCCGGAGCGTTCTCCCGCTATCCCTGTTTTGAGGCCCATCACCCCAAAAAAGCGACGTCCCTGACTAGCAACGGACATCAGGCATCTATTTCTATTAGAAATGCTTTAATTCTACCTGAACCGGAGGAACCCCTCTCTTTTTTATTACCATTTGTAGCGCTGGAGTACCCTCCAAACGGGCCCACTGTGGAAGGACTTATCTTGTACTCCTAGAAAGTGCCGCAATCCAGTTACATTCTCCAATACTATGCCACATATTCTAATATAGGTACTTGCACTGCTATTATCCATTTTATTATTCACCATAACCACTTGCTTATTTGCTAACACAACTCTGTTGTGCTCATATTCCAGAGGACTGCTGCTCCAATTCAGAAATGTCTAAACTATTCATTTATAATCTTAATGATCCCGTAGAGTGAACGACAAACATAAAATATCAAATTCCAAAATTGAACATTTATGGTTGCATCGCATTCTTAAAGGGTACCTCATCAAAAAAACTTTTGATATATTATAGATTAATGTATGCAGAATACCTTTACAATTGCATGTTATTAAAAAATATGCTTCTTTCTATTTAATTTTCCACTTTTAAGAAATGACCACTAGGGGTCTCCCTACCAGTCCTGGCAGCAAGCATTTCAGACTCATGCTGGAGTCCTAAACACTACGAGCTGCCAGTCTGCTTTGTTCAAAGGAGAACACTCAGAGCTGCCAGCCTGCTTTGTTCACAGCCTGTTTGGCTGTGAACAAAGCAGGCTGGCAGCTCTGAGCGTTTAGGACTCCAGCATGAGTCAGAAATGCTTGCTGACAGGACTGATCATGAAAAATATGCTTCTTTCTATTGTATTTTTCCCGAACATGCTATTGGAAAGTTATTCAACATTCATTAATCTAAAATATATCAAAAGTTTAGTTGATGAGAGGTACCCTTTAATGTACGAAATGGGCTACCGATAAAATCTACAGATACAAAAAAAAATAAAAAATTAACCCACATACATCCCCGTATATGGAAATATAAGAACATTATAGGGGTCAGCATATGGCAGTTTTATGCATACTTCTGTAGTAGAATGAAAATGTATTTAAACATAATCATATGTAATAATTCAATACAATGTCTATTTCACTTTAATTCAGTAATATGTCTATTTCACAGTTTGCTTGGCTTTTGCAAACACTAGCTCATATGTAACAGATAGCATATAACCTTCCTTCCAGTGTAGCCTATCAAGATTTAACTTTGTTTTATTACTAATATTAGTGTTGTAAAAAAAATTGTGATGGCTGTACCAAGATACGTGCGGAACAACGCCTGATAATGTCCGATCAATAAATGTCAGGCTGACCATCTGGAAGGAAAGAGGAACAAATGATTACTCAACGCTTACGAGAAAAACAAGTCTATGAACTTAGCGCATGACAGACGGCATGATCGATAACATGGGTGGTAATTTATGTTAATGTTGAAGCCTTATAAACGCTTTAACAGAATAGATTTGGTAAACCTGCATGCATCATAACTTTATAATTAATTTGGCCGTGAATAGATAAGCACTGAATACCTGAGGAAGTCATTCTACTTCAGTTGGTGCCCAAACAGGGACCTCGAGTTCTGGTTCTGGAAGGCAACTCGCAACATACGAGGCATTGAGCCAACCAACCGTGGATGGCTACAGATGGGAGATTGATCACCTCCGCAGTACAGTAGGACAAAATTTTCTTGTAACCTTGCCAGTACGCCATCTCCCCCGCTTGGTTTGCCTTATGACTTAGCCAATTGCCTCACAGGCCACAAAAAGAAAGGTATAGTTTTTGCTCAAGGTCTATTTACTGGACCTGTCACAAGTGTCTGTTGCCTGGGTATGTGTGTTGAGGTGTGGGTGTGTGTACGTGCACTAATAACTGTTACTACAGATACTTCTGTTCGCCAAGGTATTAGTGGATTAGGTGCTAGACGCCAGAGGTCCAAAGGGTCTCCCTGGAGGCGGTCTTGAACGTACGTGTATACAGGGAAGTATAACACTGAGCCCCTCGGCCTAAAAGACATTCCTGTGACCCTCCCTTGAAACTGTGCATGTGTATGGACAGGCTCTCTGAGAGGTTGCATTCCAGGGAAAAATAATCCTTCCTCCAGGGTATCTGTGAGAGAAGGCATTATGGAATTTGGCAAGCCGCCAGGATATGTGCATGAGCACATAGGATAAGATCTGTCCTAGAAAGTATATTGTACATTGTTTGTATATGTCATGTCATAATTGTGTCTGTGGGTTAATGTTGGGAGTTTCAGATGGTGCTTGGAGATTGCTTAACGTTGCTGTCCCAGGTTATCCAATTGAATTATGACGTCACCCGGTTAGGCCAGGGTGAGAAGATTTTGTTACCTTTAGATGGAATTTGCATTTTCCAATAGGAGGTTGGAGACCGGGATTATGTTTGAAGGAGATAGAAAGTAGAGCAAGAGCAAAGGGCATTGAACCAGTTAGGTGACCCTGCCACCAAGAACAGCCAGAAGACTGAATTAGAAGAGCAGAACAGAGCAGCAGATTTGTTTGGACTCCCACTGGGAGAACCAAAAGTAAAGATGGGACAGAAACAGGTGAAGCCAGAAAAGGGAATTTTAGCACGTGATTTGGTGGGAGAGAAAGAGGGTGGAGAGAATTTTAAAAAAAGTTGGGAAAGTCCATGAAAATATGTGATATGCAACCTGTACTTGGTGGAAGGTTGAAACCAGAAGAGTGGCAGAAAGTTCTCAGAGAAAAGAATGGTTTAGTAGTTTATAATCTGTTGAAAGTGGCAGAAGCATGGTATAACACGACATGGTCAGCAAGAAATAGACCATGGAAATAAGAAAATGTGTATCATAACTGTTTTGATGCTGATAAAAAGTCCCCATATCCCATCAATGTATTTGGCCACCCACTGCCCTATGTTGGAGAACCAGGGTGGTGTGTTTTAATTGCGGTGCCCAGAATGCCCCCTGGGGAGATACGTGCCATGCTTGTAGTGCCCATAGGCCACACCCAGTCTCTTCCCCAGTAATGACTCAAAAATGCCTGCCCCTTTGTGTCCCATGGTATCAAACCCAGCTTTGCCCAGGGTGTCACCAACTTCCGGTTGCGGCCATGCTGCTACTCCCAGAACAACCTTAACCTCAACTTCTGTATCCAGAAATGGTGGCCATCTTGGTGCACCTGGAAGTATGGGTACTCCCATTTCCAGCTCCACCCCTAGTGGCCATCTTTCTGTACCCGAAAGGCCTACTCCCATGTATCCTGTGCTTAATCCTGATGGCTCCTATTATGTTCCACCCACTCCTATCCTTCCTCCTATGCAAATGTGGAGAATGAGGATCAGGAATCGGAGGAGAACAAGACCGGTGTAGCCACCGGAGGGTTAGAGTTAGCTGGAGTGGCAGATCAACTACTCAGAGCCACTCCATACAGAACCAGACCAAAGGCAACCACCCCCAGTGGGCAGCTACCCATTTACTCCAGGGGAAGCCCTTACAACAGGTGTTGAAGCACCTGTAGCACGCTCTAAGCGACAGGTAGATCTGATTACCCCCACCCACTTCTGCATGTCACCTTATGATCTTATGATTTTCAAGACAGATTGGCAGATCAAGCAACTAGCGTCCATGATGTTAGCCAAGACAACACTGAGTCTGTTGAGAAATACTATACAAATGTTATCCTCTGCCTTTGTAAATGGTCTGAAGGACCCAGTGAAAAAAAGGTCTTGTCCTCTCCCATACAGAATGCAGAGTGCAGAGTGCAGCCACTTGACACCCTACTCCTAGTGGCAAAAGGCATAGAGTCTAACCAAGCTCTCACCAGGAAGCCCGCCCCTCTCATGGTAACTAGGGATCAGCCCACCAACCATTCACCACCTGAACGCCATCAAAAACTAACTGTAAAAAACCTGGTCAACTTAAGTGACTGTAGATCACTAAAAAGAGCTGGATCCCCACAAGACCAATACCGGCAACCCACTGGCCCATTTGAACTAGGTACTCCTCAAATCAAGGGTAAAGATCCAACCAAGATCATATGGATCGGCTACCGTAGGATTTAGGCAAGCCTGTGTCTCACTCCCCTTCTATGGCAGTATCCTCAAACAACAATGATGGCCCTCTGGCTAAAGTGACACTACCCAAAGAAGGGCACCCTTTCTTCTAGATACAGGTGCAGACAGAATAAGGGCCCCAAGATCTGCCAACTAAATACTCTCTCAAAAATAGACGTTTCCTGTGTGGGGGTTAATGGAGTCCCTCCAAGCCAATCCTATTCCCAAACCCCTCCGCATAGCCAACAGATGTCCTTTCTAGACTCCAGGCCTCCATCAAATTTAGTAAGGATGGAACTGTATCCATCTCCTCCCCTCTGGAGACTAACGATTTCTCTGTTCCATCCCGATCATGTTGACTCTTCAGCAAACCCTTACCTGCACAATTCCATCAGAAGTACTTGTCCGTATCCCAACAAGCCTCTGGTCCACTGGTCCAGAAAATATTGGCAAACTTAGGGTTCCCCCTGTCATGGTCACTCTAAAGCCAGGAGCCACGCTGCCTAGAAAACCCCAGTACACACTTAAGATTGCCCAGAGGCTCTCTCTAAACCTGTCCAAACTATGGTCAACAATGGGGCTCTCACCCATACACCTCCCCCTGCAACACGCCCCTATTCCCAGTCAAGAAGACGACTGCCAACGGGGAACCTGAGAAGTTCAGGGTGGTTCAAGACCTCAGAGCCGTGAATGAAGTCACAGTACTGGAAACCCCTATTGTAACCTAATCCTCATACTCTGTCAAGGGTGGCCCCTACTGCTAAGTACTTCACTGTTGATCTAAGCAACGCATTCTTCAGATCCCAGTTGCTGGTATCCATTTGCCTTCACCCATGAAGGCCAACAATACACTTGGACTCATGTCCCAAGGGGCCCAAAACTCTCCTAGCCAATTTGCTAAAGCCATGACTCTCCTCCTATCCACCTGGCAAGAACAGAACTCATCCGTGGTGCTTATTAGCTACGTGGATGATCTTCTGTTATGTGCTTGTGGTGTCCTGGTACAGGACTTTGTCCTGTCCCTTGTCTAAGGTCCCCGCAGCTAGAGTCCCCTCATGTCCATAGGGCTCTCCTGTAGGGTTCACCCGTAGTCACCTCATATAAAATGTTATTTAGTGTACATAAATTAATGTACAGAAAATGTATAGGACCTTAGTGGTCACATGATAAGCATTTTATACATTATAACCGTGTAAGGACCTTTGGAGGTCTTGTGATGTGCCCAGAGTTCACTGGGTTCATAACTTACAGGTTTGCTGACAAATGAGCTTTGTCCAGACCCTTATTATATAAAGGGCTGTAGTCAATCAATTCACTCTCGAGACCTGTACATGAAAGCAAGCACATATCTCATCAGCATCAATTCAAGCTAGGCCCAAAGCCTAAGAACCTACAGCCAAAAAACGTGAGTTACTCAAAGCTCAAACTACTAAATCCTGTGTGACTACTATCAGCTCAAATATTCCAAAATAGCACAGTTGCTAGCATCAAAAGCTCATTGCTTCCAAGTCCCAGCAAACCTGTGAGGAACCTGTATCCCGATTCACTCTTGAAAAGACTTATATTCAATACCTGCAAGTAAAGTTTCTTCAGTTTACTTCATAAAATATGCTGTGGACATTCCGTTATTTCTCCCTGCAGTTTGTGGAACGGTTGGTGTCAGGAACATTACTATTGAGGAAACCTCACCCTGGCGTCACAACATTCAAGGGTTAATACCACCAGACCCCACATGCTGATGGCCTAGTGTGGTGAGTAGGTGGTGCAGGTAATAGTGTAGGGTACGTTGGTATTAACCCTCTGTTGTCGTGATGCCAGGATGCAGTTTCCTTAGGGTAATGGTCCTACTGCCAACCGTCCCAGAAACGGTAGGGAGAAATAATTGAATGTCCACAGCAGATATTGATGAAAACAGGAATAAACTTTACTGCATATTTTATGCAACTGCAGGTAACAAAACAGTCTTTGCATAGAGGACCGTAGTTCAGGTTCCTCACATGTTTGCTGGGACTTCTAAGTATAATGAGCTTTGATTTTCTAGCCACTGTGCTACTAGTTTGAAGATAATTCAGTTGCAGTAGTCACAGGATTTTAGTAGTTTTGAGCTGGAGGACTCACGGTTTAGTGGCTGCGGAAGATTAGGCTTCAGGCCTAGCTTGAATTGATGATGAGCTATGATATTAGTGCTGCTTGGTAGTCCGGAACTAAGTATTTAGTGGCAGCAGCCCCTTATATATTAAGGGGGTGGGACAAAGCTCATCTGATAGCCAAACCTGTCAGTCCTGACCTCTGGAACTCTGGGTATATCACATGACCCAAAGGTCCTTAAACCATAGCATAACAAATTAAAGGCACATGACCTCTAAGGTCCTATACAGAGGTATTCTATATTAAAGTATATACATTAAATATTACATTAAGAGGCGACTAGGGGTTAGCCCTTCAGGAGAGCCCATTAGCATGGAGGGACTCTGGCTGAGGGGACTCCAGACAAAAGGGATAGGACATGTCCTGTACCGGGACACCACACTAGCATCTGCAGAAAGACACTCAAAGTCTCCTCTGCTGTCTGGCAGATCAAGGCTACAAGGCCTCAAAACAGAAACTCCAGTGGTGTTCCACTTCAGTTGTCTTCCTTGGTCACTGCATCTCAAGGCACAAGACACCTTACTCAGGACAGGATTAAAGCCATACAGGCTATCCCTGTATCAACAAAGGTAGTTATAAAAGTTTTTTAACAGTACAATAGAAAATCTTAACTAAAAGCATTGGAATAGTATTGACCCTCAGAATAATGATACCCTGTCAGTATCTGCACTACGTAAAAACAAACCCCCACCCCACACACATTTGGCGGTGCAAAAAATAACACTTATGTCTTAAAAAGGAGAGGAGGGAAAAAAACATGAAAATTGTTGGTCCTTAAAAGGGTACTCTGTCCCTAGACATCTTATACCCTATCCAAAGGATAGGGGGATTAAATGTCTGCTCATGGGGGTCCTGCTGCTGGGGACCCCCGCGATCTGCCTGCGGCACCCAGCGTTCGTTTAGAGCATCGGGTGCAGCTCCGGAGGCTCGTGACGTCATGGCCGCACCCCACTCGACGTCACGGCCACGCCCCTCAATGAAAGTCTATGGGAAGGGGTGTGACAGCTGGCGTGACCTCTCCCATAGACTTTCATTGAGGGGGCATGGGCATGATGTCACGAGCGGGGCGTGAACGTGACACAACGAGCCTCCGCCCCGCATCGCCAGTCATCCGCCATGGAGGGAAGTTCGCTCAGTGCACCAGATGTCCGGGGAGCCACAGCAGAGATCACGGGGGTCCCCAGTGGTGAGACCCCTGCAATCAGACATCTTATCCCCTATCCTTATGGATAGGCGATAACATGTCTAAGGGTGGAGTACAATGTGTAGCTTTTTTTATTCTTTTATACTCACTTTATTACATACTCCTTAGCTATTCCTTTGCGGAGACGCTTTTGGAATATCCCAAGTTGGCTCAGGTAGATCCCTGCCGCACTATACGTCTCCTTGTCTCTGAAGACGAGTGATGTGGCATTAATAAGATATGACAAAGCGCTTCACGTTCTTGAGATAATTGAAGACTGTCTGATGAGTGTTTCCCATTTCCAGCAACTTGTCAAAGTAATCACATGACTTCTCAATGTTATAAATGAAATCTAGTGCTGGCTTTTCACTGTTGGTGAATAATAAGAATCGTGCTACATTCTCAACCTAAGATAATATGGGAAAAAAAAAAAAAAAAGATATTACGAAAAGGAAGAGACTGACCTTGTTATTTTCATGAAAATTTGGTTCTTACCTCTTGTTTATAACGCACTATTCTTAACGTATTTGAAAGGAATTTTTGGAAGCCAGCAAGGGGTTCTAATTCTACAGACTGCCTCTTATACATTCCTGCATCCGCCATCTTTTTCTTAACGGGTGGTTCCATTTATAATTGGGCTCAATTATCACAGTTTTGGTGTCCGTTACTTTGTGTTCTTTTTCTTTTGTCTCTGAACAACAAATCATGACGGCTTCTTGTTTTTTCTTTACAGCCTTATTTTGGAGTCGAGAGCTGTAAAAGAATTAGATTTATTATTACCCGTTTAGGAATATTTCAAATATACCGTGGAGTCATGGGTTCTGACTGGGTCAGAATGAAGCAGAGAGACACGAGTCTCCATTGTGACCCTGGCAGCCATGTTTAAGCAGATGCATGCAAAGATAAACTTTAAATACTAACTGATAAATACTATTTAACCCCTTAAGGACATGCACCGTAAGTGTACGGCACTGCATAGTGTCACTTAGCGCACAGCACGGCTGTGACACGAGCGCAGGAGATGCGCTCGCTTTATTCCCGGTGGCTGTCAGCAGCCCCGGATCTGCCGGTAATGGCGGACATCAGTGATCGCGCTGATGTCTCCCATTAACCCCTCAGATGCCATGATCAATACAGATCTCAGCATCTGCAGCAATTGGCTTATCTGATCACCCGCGGTACTGCCTATCTATCAGCAGGCACCCGCGTGCAAACACCATGTTGCCGATCACCGCAAATCAACAACCAATTCAGACCGCTTCCGGGTCAATTGGGTCTCTGGTGACCCGGAAAAAGGATGATTGGGGCTGTCCAAGACAGCCCCATTCACCCTTACCCAGCAGGAGTGAGGTGGCACGGGTGCCACCTCACGATCACATGATTGATCCTTTGGAACAACCGACCATTCACTGTTGGGTGGTGATCGGGGCGGAAATCGGGGCTGGCGGGGTCCCTTACCTTTCCCTGTCTGTATTTGGGTTCTTCTCTGGGGTTCTTGGTTTAGAATCCTTTATTTTCATCCGACGTTTCTTTTAGTGTCTTTTACTGTTGCTTGGAATAAAAAGAATTTAAAAATTTCATTAAAATAATACAATTGCTAAATTGGATTAAAGACAATACAAACCAAGTGACAAGAGGACAGTTGTAGATCATAAATCCACGGACACTAAGGAACATTACATTTTCCTGGCACCCAATATCGCACACCAGTTCGGCAACCTGATTGAATTCAATGGCGAGGCCCTTGGCCACAACTTTAACCAGGTTGTTTTTGGCTTCAGCAAATGTTGCCTTGATTTCCTCATCACTCCGGTCCTTCATGCATATTTTTCATAGATTCTTTTCTAGGGGCTTTTCTGTCTTATTACAAATGGGGCAGGTCAACGGGGTCCGGGGCCTTTGTATGAAACATTTAGAGGTGTTATTCAGCTATTAAAAAAGTGTCCCCTATTCACAGGATGGGGCCTGACTCTCCCTGCATAACACCCTGTCCCCCACCTTCTGAGATGTCGGCCCACTCAGACAATCACCAACAGAGGCGGGCTACCGCTGCAACTGGTGATTGGCTGAGCGGGCCACCTCAAAAAGGTGGACTCCAGAGAGTTTCACAGGGAGAGTCGGGCCAAGTTCTAGAGATAGGGGACACAATTTAAATAGCTGAATAACCCCTTAATCACTGAAGATAATTTTAAAATCCTGGAGAGGAGTCTCCTGCTCACTGAGCAAGTACTCTCTGGGGTAGAGGTGGGGGAGGATAGTGGGACGGAGGTGCAGGACAATCAGGCAGTTAGCTGGGTTACAGAAAACGAGGTAGAGGGAAAAGGGTCAGGGAGGCTAGTCCTGAACTGGCACACACCAACAAGTTTGCTCAGTTGGCAGATGCCCTTTCAGAGCTAGGAGAACTCTGCCTCTGACCGCCGGGGGGAGGGGGGGTCTGCTCCAGGAAGGAGGGAGGGAGGAGTGCAGGGCAGGCCAGTCAGGTACTTGTAGTGGGGGACTCAATTATTAGGAGGACAGACTGGGCAATCTGTCACAAAGACCGGGATCGCCGAACAGTGTGTAGTCTTCCTGGTGCTCGAGTTCGGCACATCGTGGATCGGGTTGACAGGTTGCTGGGTGGGGCTGGAGAGGACCCAGCAGTCATGGTACATATTGGCACCAATCACAAAGTAAGAGGTAGGTTGAGTGTCCTTAAAAAGGATTTCAGGGACTTAGGCTGCAAGCTTAAGGCAAGGACCTCCAAGGTAATTTCTGAAATATTACCTGTACCACGAGCCACACCAGAGAGGCAGTAGGATATTAGGGAGGTGAATAAGTGGCTCAGAAGCTGTGTAGGAAGGAGGGGTTTGGGTTCATGGAGAACTGGGCTGACTTCGCTGTAGGATACCGGCTCTACCGTAGGGACGGGCTGCACCTCAATGGGGAGGGTGCAGCTGTGCTTGGGGAGAAGATGGATAGAAGGGTGGAGGAGTGTTTAAACTAGGGACTGGGGGTGGGGGGGGAGGGAACCTACAACACAGAGGGGGAAATTCATGTACCTGGGGGTGGAGCGGAGGGAGGGGGTTAGAATAGTTAATAGGGATAGGAGTCATATGGGAAAAAAAAACAAAAAAACGACAAAACATTGAATTGCCTGTTGACTAATGCCAGAAGTCTGACCAATAAAACTGACGAACTGGAGTTGAACATTTCTGAGGAGGATTATGATATAGCGGGTATAACAGAGACTTTGTTGGATGATAGCTGTGACTGGGCGGTCAACATACAGGGATATAGTCTATTGAGGAAGGATCGGACAAAACGGAAAGGGGGGAGGAGTTAGTCTTTATGTAAAGTCCAGTCTGAAGGCCGCACTGCGGGAGGATACATGGTAGGGATATGATAATGTGGATTAATTATGGGTAGAAATATATTGAGATAAGAATCAAAAAAATTCTAATAGGGGTTTGCTATAAGCCATCAAACATTATGAAAGAGGCAAAAGATCAATTCAGGGATGTGGAAATCCTATCGCCCGACACCATGGACATGTAGTTCCGGGCAGGTGAATTTTTCATAGATTTAGCCCTGTATTGGGCAAGCAGGGTCGGACCGACTTGCCCCCTTTTTTTTATTTTTTATTATAAATAATGCCGGTGTGAGGTGCAGGAGCAGATGCAGACTTGCATGGGATGCAAGTCTGCACCTCACACTGGCACTCCGGGTGTATTGAGTGGGCTCCTGACTCATGCCCGCTCCATCCTCTGTGGCCCCTGGACGATTTCAGTAGCTGGGGGCTGCCACTAATAGCTCAGCATGCTGCATGATCTGAAGGTTGTCTAAAGGGATCTTTTAACAATCCCTGGTGGTCTAGTGGGGTGGATCGCCCCCCCCCCCCCCCTGCAGCGTGATCGCAGAGGGCGGGGGGGGGGGGGGGCTTACCTCTGCATTCATGGCTGCCCCCGTGGATCTGCATTCAACAAAATGAGCACAGATCAATGGAGTCCAATAGAAATGCATTGATCTGTATGAGGAATCTAAAATGATTCCTCCTAAAGAAGTGTATTTAAAAAAAAAAGTTTAATAAAAGGTTTAAAAACATGAACCCCTTCCAAGTTCTTAGTACCCCCCTTTCCCATATAAAAATGTGTAAACCTAAAAATAAACATCTGGTATTGGTGCTTGCATAATTGTCCGAACTATTAAAAAAAATAACATTTTATATCCCGTACAGTAAATAGCATCAACGTAAAAAAAAATGTTATAACATCAAAGCCCAGAAAAAATGAAGTAATAAAAGTGTTCAAAAAGTCTGACCAATACCAAATTGGTACCGATACAAACAGTATATTATGGCCCAAAAAAATAGCCCTCATACAGCCCAGTACATGGACAAAAATTTCTCTAGGGATCAGGAATAAAAAAAAAAAAAAAAAATCATTAAAACATGAACGAAACAAATTTGATATTTGTGTAATCAGGCGGACCTAAAGTATCCAAACATGTAAGTTTGACCACAAGGTGAATGGCAAAAAAAAGAAAACCCCCATTTTTTGTCAATTTCACCTCACAAATAAATATTTGTTTCAGAGCATAAGCTATGGAAAAATGAAAGGTGTCATTACAAATAGAAATGAGCGAACTTACAGTAAATTTGAGTCTTCACGAACTTCTCGGCTCGGCATTTGATGACTTATCCTGCATAAATTAGTTCAACTTTCAGGTACTCCCGTGGGCTGGAAAAGGTGGATACAGTCCTTGGATACTCTTTCCTAGGACTGTATCCACCTTTTTCAGCCCACCGGAGCACCTGAAAGCTGAACTAATTTATGCAGGATAAGTTATCAACTGCCGAGCCGAGAAGTTCGTGACGAATCGAATTTACTGTAAGTTCGCTCATCTCTAATTACTAAGTATACTTAGCCCCACAAAAAAACAAGCCTCATATGGGTCTGTAGATGGAAAAATAAGAGTTATGGCTGTTATAGGGTGAGAAGGAAAAACGTAAGTGCAGAAACTAATAAAGACCTTATTTACAGACTATTTTGGTTGAAATTATTTGATCTACCAGGACAAATGTATTTTCTTGAGGGACAAGTAGATTGTGCTCCGCTTTAGTCCCTTGGACAATTTTATTTATTTATTTATTTATTTTTTTTTCCCCCCACACCCCTGCAATTACTGAGGCAAATAAACAAGGCAGCAAATAATGATGTGAATAATGGGGGTCTTTAGTTATCCTGATATAAACTGGGAGACTGAGACCTGTGAACCACATAAAGGAAACAGGTTTCTGACTATAGCTAAAGACAATTATCTGTCCCAAATGGTTCAGGGCCCGACCAGAGGGGGCGCCCTACTAGACTTAATGTTAACCCAAAGACCTGACAGTAACTAATGTACAAGTAGAAGGACACCTAGGAAATAGTGATCATAATAAAATACATTATAACTTGTTCTTCAATAAGGGAATCTCTTGAGGGGCCACAAAAACAATGAACTTTAGGAAGGCAAAGTTTGATCTACTCAGAGAAGCCCTTAATATAAAATGGGATAATGTCCTCAAAAACATGAATGCTGACACTAAATGGGAGTCTTAAAAATATCGTAAAATTCTCACTGAAAGATGTATACACCTTATGGGAATAAAAGGGTCAGAAATAAAAGAAAACCAATATGGATGAATAAGAACGTTAAAGGGGTTCTCCGCCATAAGGTGATTTTAGTATGTACCTGGCTGGCACTAATGGACATGTTTAGGAAGGATCTGTGCTTGTCTTGGGGCTAAATGGCTATGTTCTGAGATTACCATAACACTGTGGCTAGCTTTTTGTGAATTGGCAGTTCCCGTTTGGCTTTTTTATTTTTCTTACTACAAATCCCACAATTCCATTTTCCTCCCTCCCACACCCATTGAAACATGAATGAACTGCAGACCTGTGGTTTTCAATCAGGGTGCCTACAGCTGTTGCATTAGTTGCAGATTGATCCCTCCATCCATCAGATGACTAGTTCACTAAAGTGCAGTTTTTTCCCTCAAATTTACCATTTTTACAAATGGTAATGGGATAAAATTCCCCAAAAATTTGTAACCTCATCTCTTCTGAGTATGGAAATACCCCATGTTAGGACATTAAATGCTCTGCGGGCGAACTATAATGCTCAGAAGAGGAGGAGTCACATTTGGCAAGCAAATTTTGCCAAAAATGTTTCTGGGGGGCATGTCACATTTAGGAAGCCCCTATGGTGCCAGGACAGCAAAAAAACAACCCACATAACATACCATTTTGGAAACTACACCCCTCAAGGAACATAACAAGGGGTACAGTGAGCCTTAACACCTCACAGGTGTTTTACAAATGTGTTAAAGTTTGATGTGTAAATGAAAAAAAAAAAAAACATTTTTTTCACAAAAATTTTACATTTTTACAAGGGGTAATAGGAGAAAATGACCCCCCAAATTTGGAAAAAATAATGAGTATGGAAATACCCCATGTGTGGACGTCAAGTGCTCTGCTGGCAAACTACAATGCTCAGATGAGAAGGAGCGCCATTGAGCTTTTGGAAAGAGAATTTGTTTGGAATGGAAGTCAGGGACCATGTGCATTTACAAAGCCCCCCGTGATGCCAGAACACTGGACCACTGGATCAGACACCTGTGGGGCATAAATGCTCACTGTACACATTACGTGAGGGGTGTAGTTTCCAAAATGGGGTCACATGTGGGGGGGGGGTCCATTGTCCTAACACTATGGGGGCTTTGTAAACGCACATGGCCTTCAATTCCGGACAGATTTTCTCTTCAAAAGCCCAATGGCGCTCCTTTTCTGAGCATTGTAGTTCGCCCGCAGAGCACTTTAGATCCACATATGGGATATGTTCTTACTCAGAAGAAATGGGGTTACAAATTTTGAGGGGCTTTATTTTCCTAAAAATAACACCTAAAAATTTTAGAGTAACACCAGCATTTTCGTAAAAAATAAAAAAATCTAATTTTCCCATCCAACTTTAATGAAAATTCGTCAAACACCTGTGGGGTGTTAAGGCTCACTATAACCCTTGTTACATTCCGTGAGGGGTGTAGTTTCCAAAATGGGGTCACATGTTAGATTAATTTTTTTGCGTTTATGTCAGAACCGCTGTAAAATCAGCCACCCCTGTGCCTCAAATGTACATAGTGTGCTCACACTCCTGAGCCTTGTTGTGCGCCCGCAGAGCATTTTACGCCCACATATGCGGGCATTTCTTTACACAGGAGAAATTGCGTTACAAATTTTGTGGGTCTTTTTCCCCCTTTTACTGCTTGTGAAAATAAAACGTATGGGGTAACACCAGCCTGTTAAAATAAAAAAAATTCGCACCAACAGGCTGGTGTTGCCCCATACTTTTCCTTTTCATAAATGGGTAAAAGGAGAAAGCCCCCCCAAAATTTGTAGTGCAATTTCTCCCTAGTACGGAAATACCCCATATGTGGCCCTGAACAGTTTCCTTGAAATACGACAGTGCTCCGGAGTGAGAGCCCCATGAGCATTTGAGAACTAAATCAGGGAGTGAATTGGGGTGGACATAGGGGTATTCTACTCCAGTGATTTCCAAACAGGGTGCCTCCAGCTGTTGCTAAACAATGCCTTGACATTCAGTGGCTGTCCGGAAATGCCGGGAGTTGTTTTGCAACAGCTGGAGGCTCCATTTTGGAAACACTGCCGTAAAATACATTTTTTATTGGGGGGGGGGGGGCAGTATAAGTGGGTGCATATGTAGTGTTTTACCCTTTATTATGTGTTCGTGTAGTGCTTTTAGGGTACACTCGCACTGGCAGAGATTTACAGTGAGTTTCCCGCTAGGAGTTTGCACTGCGGGCAAAAATTTGCCACAGCACAAACTTCAAGCAGGAAACTTACTGTAAACTCACCTGTGTGAATGTAACCTCCAGCTGTTGCAAAACTACAACTCCCAGCATGTACTGACAGACAGTGCATGCTGGGAGTTGTACTTTTGCAACAGCTGGAGGCACACTGGTTGGAAAACCTTCAGTTAGGTTCTGTTACCTAACTAAGAATTTTCCAACCAGTGTGTCTCCAGCGGTTCCAAAACTACAACTCCCAGCATGTACTGATTGCCGAAGGGCATTGTCAGGCCCATGGCCTGATTATTAAACTCCTATATGTGTATTATAATTATAACCGTGTGATGTATTATCCAAGCCATGAGCGAGAGGTCATTCAGACTGTGGGTTTGTGTATTGCATTTTATTGGGGGTCTGGCTGTTTGTTTACATCTCCTTTGAAGTCAAAGGCTTTTTTGGAGCAGCAGGATGTAAGGTGCACTCCCATCATATAATCTCACTGATAAGGGGGCCAGGAAGAGAGAAGTGGGATCAGAGGGGAGGGGGGAATGGAGTCTCCCTCCCAAGAAAGCAGATATGATATTTAAACAATGCTAGACTAAAAGTTGGTTGTTAAAGGCTGTGCAACAAGCCGACAAGACCCTCCTAAGAACAGCTGGAACTCACTCTCATGGACTGCTATATCCTCATGCTGTAAGAAAGTCATCTTTTGTTTTCTGAACTTGCCTTGCTAAACTTTCATATTTTTGTAACTATGTCATTTGTTTATTTTTATGCATAGCACTGATACCTTTTATCAGATTAAATGTTTAATCGGCTCTGGTCTTTGATCTCTAAATATATGAGCTCACCTTTCTGAAGGCAGCTCTGGTGGAAACACGTTTATCTAAGGGTTAATTTGGCCACTTGCTGGGACTAGTAGTGGATACCCAGAGGTCTGGCGGCTTTAACCCTTGCACCATCACACACACTAATGTCTTGGCTGGACCGATAGGGTGTGTTCGTGACAGACATGATGAGAGATGTAGTTATGCAACAGCTGGAGGTACGAAACTACAATTCCCAGCATGCCGAGACAGCTGTTTGCTGTTTAGGCATGCTGGGATTTGCAGTTTTGCAACATCTGAAGAGCTACAGTTTAGAGACCACTGCACTGTAATCTCCAAACTGTGGCCCTCCAGATGTGGCAAAACTACAAATCCCAGCATGCCCAGACAGCAAACAGCTGTGTTGGCATGCTGGGAGTCATAATTTTGCAACATCTGGAGGGCTACAGTTTAGAGACCACTGTGGTCTCAAACTGTAGCCCTCCAGATGTTGCTAGGCAACTCACCGGCTTCTGTAGGATCCAAAGAGCCAGCCACACGTCATCGCCGCCCGCCGATCATTGCAGCCGATAATCTCCTCCGCTGCCACCAGATGGGTAAGTGGACTTCGGCGCCGGTCCTCCTTGGTTTCCCCATTCTTTCCCGCCTATTGTTGGTGGGCAGAACGGGGAAACCGAATGTTAACCCCCGCCCCCGATCTGCTATTGGCCGTCTCGTTTATATGACCAATAGCAGGGATAGGAGGGGTGGCACCCCTGCCACCTCACTCCTATCCCTTCGGGGGGGGGGGGGGGTGGAGAATCATGGGTGTCTTGGACAACCCCAATCCCCTTACTTTCCAGGTCACCATAGACCCATATGACCCAGAATTGCGCAAATTGCCTGTGTGAACTCACCGATTTGCGGCGATCGCCGACATGGCGGGTCTGATGACAACCCCCCCCCCCTGGGCATTTGCGCAGGGTGCCTGCTGATCAATATCAGCAGTCACCCCGATCCGAAATTCGCACGGACGTACATGTACGTCATGGGTCCTTAACTACCAGGGTCCCATAACATACCGGTATGACATGGGTCCTGAACAGGTTAAGGGGGCAATAAAAGACAAAAATAAATTTAAACTACTAAAACAGGTCGACAGCGAAGCATTAAAAAGCTAGAGAGAAAAAAAAAATGATGAAAGCTGCAAAAATAGACAGAATGACTCATTGCCAAAGAGTAAAACTAACCCCAAAATGTTCTTTAACTATATAAATAGCAAAAAAAAAGTTAACATAAAAAAAAAAAGTGTAGGCCCTTTAAAAAATGATGAGGAAGAAATTATAGACTGAGATCAGGAAAAAGCTAATATATTTAACAAATTCTTCTCCACTGTATTCACAGAGGAAAATTAAATGCTAAGTGAAATACAGCGAGATGAGGTAAACTCCCCAGTACAGGTCACCTGTCTAACCCAGGAAGAAGTACAGTGCCACCTACAAAAAAAAAATAATAATCAAAATAGACAAATTGCCAGGTCCAGATGGCATTCACCCCCGTGTTCTAATGGAATGAAAAATAGGGGTCTGCCTATTACATTACTAATATTCAGGGACTCTACAGTGACCGGGAAGGTTCCCCCAAGACTGGCGCATGGCAAATGTGGTGCCAATATTTAAAAAAGGGGCCAAAAGGTGACCCAGGGAATTATAGACCTGTTAGTTTAACCTCCGTTGTATGTAAATTGTTTGAGGGTTTTCTAAGAGATTCTATTTGGGAGTATCTTGATAAAAATAAATGTATGACCCCATATCAGCATGGCTTTATGAGGGATCGGTCCTGTCAAACTAACCTGATCAGCTTTTATGAGGAGGTGAGCTCCAGACTGGACCAGGGGCAATGGTTGCATGTTGTATATCTGGATTTTTCCAAAACATTTGATACGGTGCCACATAAAAGGCTGGTGCATAAAATAAGAAGAATGGGGCTGGGGGAGAATGTGTGTAAGTGGGTAAGTAACTGGCTCAGTGATAGCAAACAGAGGGTGGTTATTAATGGTACTTATTCTGATTGGGGGACTTACTAGTAGGGACCACAGGGGTCAGTCTTGTGTCCTGTCCTATTTAATATATTCATTAAGGACCTTGTAGAGGGGTGTGAATAGTAGAGTAGCAATCTTTGCAGATGATACTAAGCTCTGTAAAGCGGTAAACACAAAAGAGGACAGTGCACTGTTACAAATGGAACTGGATAGGTTGTAGGTTTGGGCTAGAAAGTGGCAGATGAGGTTCAACACTGATAAATGTAAGGTAATTCACATGGGGAAGAAAAATCTGGGCTGGGATTATGTGTTAAATGGGAGAACACTTGGGACGACTGACATGGAAAAGGACTTGGGCGTTTTAGTTAACAGTAAATTTAGCTGTAGTGACCAGTGTCGGGCAGCTGCTGGCAAGGCAAATAAAATCATGGGGTGCATCAATAGGGGCATAGATGCCCACGACAAGGAAATAATTCTACCGCTGTACAAATCACTAGTCAGACCACACATAGAATGATGTGTACAGTATTGGGCACCAGTGTACAAGAAAGATATAGTGGAGCTGGAGAGGGTTCAAAGACGAGCAATCAGAGTAATATGGGGAATGGGAGGACTACAGTACCCAGAAAGATTATCAGAATTAGGGTTATTTAGTTTAGAAAAAAGCAGCCTTAGGGGCGATCTAATACCTCCGTATTAATATATCAGGGGCCGTACAGACATCTCTCACATGACCTATTTATACCCAGGACTATATCTATAACAAGGGGGCATCCTCTACGTCTAGAGGAAAGCAGGTTTATACACCAGCACAGATGGGGGTTCTTTACTGTAAGAGCAGTGAGACTGGAATTCTCTGCCTGAGGAGGTGGCCATGGTGAACTCTGTAAAAAAAAAAAAAAGAGTTCAAAAAGGGTCTGGATGCATTTTTGGAGAACAACATTATTGCTGGTTATGTATAATAGATTTATAGGGACAGAAGGTTGATCCAGGGATTTATTCTGATGCCATATTTTGAGTCTGGAATTTTTACCTCTAGTATGAGGGTTTTTGCCTTCCTGTGGATCGGATCAACTCAGTATGGACTCAGAGTTATAGGTTGAACTTAATGGACTCTGGTCTTTTTTTCAACCGTATGAACTATGTTACTATGTTACTATGACTGTTAGTAACAATATAAAATATAATGTGAAATAATGAGAAAACCAAAAATACTTACATTTTGAATTTTAGTTTCACGATAAGTTGCTTACACCTGTAATATACAAAATCTAAAGTTAAATCTTTCAAATAAGTCTGGTTACATATCAAGTAAAACTTCAAGTAAATACCCCTTTAAGTAAAAACCTTAAAGGGGTACTCCGCCACTAGACCTCTTATTACCTACCCAAAGGAAAGGGGATAAGATGTCTGATCGCGGGGGTCCCGCCATTGGGCACCCGGCGTTCATTTAGAGCATTGTGTGCAACGCCGGAGGATCGTGACCTCACGTTCGCGCCCCGTTCATGATGTCACGGCCACACCTCCTCAATGCAAGTCTATGGGAGGGGGCGTGATGACCATCATGCCCACTTCCATAGACTTGCATTGAGGGGGCATGGCCATGACATCGACAGTCATCCGGCAAGGAGTGAAGTTCACTTTGTGCACCGGATGTCTGGGGTGCCGCAGCAGGACCCTACGATCAGACATCTTATCCCCTGTTCTTTGAATAGGGTATAAGATGTCTAGGGGCGGAGAACCCCTTTAAGCATACTTGTCAAATGACACACAAAAAAAATGCTTCTATATGTTACTCACTAGGTCATGCAGATATTTTACAAGTTTTTTCTTCTACATCTATAGCGTTTGTATTTGCCTCACAAACCCTCTGTTCTGCTGCTCACTCATACCGACATCCACTGCTCAGGAAGGGATGTGTCCGAGGCAAGAATTGAGCCCACCCTCACTCATGCCTTTGCTTACTCCCTCCATTCCCAATCGGGGTTCCGTTGAAAACTGCCGGGGGTTACGCTGGCTCCAACAGGTGCAGGGAAGGGAACACAGCGCCGGGAGGGATTGAATGCAATGGGGATAGTGCACCGGATTGTTCCCAGCCTCCCAGATTGTTCACGGCCTGCCTGATTTTACCTGGCCCCCCCACAGAAGGACGGCTCAGCTCAGTATAATAAAGGTAGTGCTCCCTCTCCCCTCTGTCGCTCCTCTGTTACCCTTGTCCACTTTCCTGTCATCCATGTTCACCACCCCCACAATGTCCAACTCCCACAATTCACCCCTCTGTCCCTTTGTCACCCCTGTCCACACCTCTAACCCCTACACCCCCCCCCCCCGGTCACCCATGTACACCCCTCTGTAACCACTTTACACCCCTGTATTCTTCCTAAAAGGGGAATCTGGAGGCTGATGCTGGTAAAGTGTGGAGCCTAATAGGTTTGTTTTGCAGGTTTAAAGGGGGTATTCCTGGCAAAGACCTTTTTTTATATATCAACTGGCTCTGGAAAGTTAAAACAGATTTGTAAATTACTTCTATAAAAAAAATCTTAATCCTTGCAATAGTTATTAGCTTCTGAAGTTTTCTGTAACTGCTCAATGATGATATCACGTCACGGGAGCTGTGCATGATGGGAGAATATCCCTTGCATGATGGGAGAATATCCCCATAGGAGCTGGACAGCTCCTGGGACATGAGTCATTAGAAAGCAGTTAGACAGAAAACAGCAACTCAACTTCAAAAGCTAATAACTATTGGAAGGATTGCGTTTTTTTAATAGAAGTAATTTACAAATCTGTTTAACTTTCTGGAGCCAGTTGATATATGAAAAAAAATGTTTTGCCTGGAATACCCCTTTAACTGTGAAGTATTGTGGCTGGAAGAAATTGACGGCGCAGACCAGATGGAAGAGAAGGAAACGACGCGCGAAGATGTGACGTGCGAGTTGCTGTATAAAGCAGCACTGTAATCTACATACCCACTGAAATTGATGTTGTACTTTGCATTGGCTTTTTTGCTAATCAACTTTGACACCGCGCAAAAGAACATTTTTTGCAAGGGTTCCCCAAGCCGAAAAAGGTTGAAAAAAAAGTTAGCTGAGTTTTTCTTCTTTTTTTTTTGGGGGGGTTACACTACAGTAAAACTGACTTTTCTGTGGGTAAGTCAATGCAATTAAATTGATACCCTTGGTTATATAGTTCTTCTGTAGTCAGCTTTTTTTTTTAACAATGAAAGCTCTTCTGACCCTATAACCTCTTTTTTTTATATAACAGTACTATTTTTATTTCGACCTTCAAATATATACATACACACAGGGTGGGCCATTTACATGGATACACCTTAATAAAATGGGAATGGTTGGTGATATTAACTTCCCGTTTGTGGCACATTAGTATATGTGACTTCAAAATGGCCGCCATAGTCATGGTCAAAATGGCCACCATGGTCATGGTCACCACCCATCTTGAAAAGTTCCCCCCTCACATATACTAATGTGCCACAAACAGGAAGTTAATATCACCAACCATTCCCATTTTATTAAGGTGTATCCATATAAATGCCCCACCGTGAGATTAGAGATTAGAATATTTATTTGGTATGGCCGCAAACAATTAGAATTTAAAATGTATTATTGTGAACGGTGTAAATAAAAAAATAAATAAGAAAGCCAGAATTGCTGATTTTTGGTCACACTAAAAATTATACACACATTTTTTAAAATAAAATTAATAGTATTTTTACACACTTTAAGTCCCCATAAATTGCATTTAGTGTAGAATAGTACGTACAATGATATCGGTGCTCTGTTACTACAGTCTGTCATAGGCAGACTATATGAGAGGAATGATGATGCTGTGGCATGGAGGTAAGAAGCAAAGCTCTTGCTGCCATATAGCTCATCAGACCCCTGGGATAGCACTGCAGGGGGTCCAATGAGCACCTTCACTGCACAGATACCTTCATTTTCCTCCTTTAGATGCAGTGATCACCGATGTCAGCCATTGACTGATGTCAGCTGCTGATAACAGGGAGGGGTGTTGGTGGGGGAGTGACAGAGTGAAGCTCCACATTAGCATATACAGAGGAATGGGGATTACCAAAGAATGGAGGCACAGAGCAAAGAAAGGTAAGTATCAGTGTCACCCCAACTACAGACTTGTACCAACTGGTTAGTGTGGGAAGTGACTGGAGAATAAGACAACGTAACAGTAGAATAGTCACTACAGCCCAGAAGGTGACTGGGGTATAAGCTTTAATATAACAGAATAGTGAGTGCAGCTCTGGAGGTTTCAGAGGTAGAAGCTATAATATACCTGCAGAATAGGGAGTGTACTTTTGAGGGATAAGACATGATGTAACCCTAGTATAGTGACTACAGCTCTGGAGGTGACTGGGGCATAAGCTAAAATATAAAAGCAAAATAGTGACTGCAGCTCTGGAGGTGACTGGAGAATAAGAGATGATGTAACAGCAAAATAGTGATTGCAGCCTTGAAGGTGGCTGGGATATAAGACATAATATAGCAGTCACATTTTAACTGCAGCTCTGAAGGTTGCTGGATGATATGACATGATGTTACAGTAGAATATTGACTTCAGCTCTGGAGGTGACTGGAGTATAAGATAATATAACAGCAGAATAGCAGATCTGGAGCAGACTGGGATGTAAGATATATGACAACAGAACAGTGAGTGCAGCAATGGAGGTGACTGGGGGATATGACATGATGTTACAGCAGAATAGTGACTGCAGCTCTGGAGGTTGTTGGGGTAGGAGATAAGCCACACAAATAAACAGCCACACAGCCACCATTTGTATTTTGATCTACTTGCTTCTCAACATAATTTAAAAAAATGAACAGGTTTAGTATACATTTTGATCAAAAGGTACAAGCCCACTCACCACGTCAAAGCCACCTAATCAGAGTAGGTCCCTAACCTTACACTGGCGTAGCACCAGGCAGCAGCCTCCAAGGAACCATGCCCACAAATGGAACCACCCAGTGGCCAGGCAGCCCCACTACTGCCCAACCAAGCCCCTGGCTTTGGGCAGCATCACAAGAATGGCTGCCACAGAGATCCAAACCAGAACACTTACCATGTGCTCCCTGCCAGAGAGCTGGGAGAATGTAAGGAGGAAACCATATGCAGTCTCCTGCTAATTAAACCCGCCTGGGCCGAATAGGTGGAGTGGAGTGCTGGCCATGGAAGAAGGGAGAGACTATAAATGTGCAGCACAAAGAGAAACACAGCTGCACATCCTCTGTTTGTAATTTGATCTAATTGCTTCTCAGCATACTTTTAAAAAACTAGCAGGTTGTTAGTATATATTTTGTTCAAAAAGTAAGATAATAATTTAAGATATAACAGCAGAATAATGACTGCAGCTCTGGAGGTGACTAGGGAATAAGATAATAGCGGAATAGTGACTACAGTTGTGGAAGAGACTGAAGGATAAGACATTATATAACAGCAGAATTGTGACTGCAGCTCTGGAGACTACTGGGGTACAAGATATAATATAACAGCAGAATAGTGACTACAGCTCTAGAGGTGACTAAGGGATAAGACATGATATTGCAGCAGAATACTGACTGCAGCTCTTGAGTAGTGATGAGCGGCAGAGGCCATATTCGAATTCGCAATTTTTTGCAAATATTTGGACGAATGTTCGTCATATATTCGCAAAATTTGCATATTCGTTATATTTGTTATTTTGCGCATATGTGCAAATATGCACATATTCGCGAATATTGCGCCCTCACTTCTTTAATGGTATAGGGCACTATGCCTAGTGCATTAACTCTGTTTTTTTGCCTATTGAAATCAATAGGCCCATTGTGGTCTATGGGGATCTCATGGCATGTAAAACAGTAAGATAAGCAGGACTGTTGTGGCAGCACAGTGGATGGGAGACCACCATGTGTTTGAGTCCTGGGGTGGGACAGAGTGTTATAGTGTTGTTGTTTAACTTTACTTTCCTGGAAAAGCTGCTGAGTTGCCCAGAGCAACCAATTAGATTGCTTCTTTCAGTTTTCACAGGGCCTCTGCAAAATGAAGGAAGCGATCTGATTGGTTGCTATGGGCAACTCAGAAACTTTTCCTCTGGACATGTTTTGATAAATCCCCCTCTATGGGGAAGATCAAAACCAGTGTAGGGGAAGAGTTGTGCAGTTGCCCATAGCAACCAATCAGATCGCTTCTTTCATTTCACAGAGGCCTTGTGAAACTCTGCAGCTTTTCCAGGAAAGTGAAGTTAAACCACAACACTAACACTCTGTCCCACCCCAGGACTCAAACACATGGTGGTCTCCCATCCACTGTGCTGCCACGACGGTCCTGCTCATCTTACTGTTTTACATGCCATGAGATCCCCATAGACCACAATGGGCCTATTGGTTTCAATGGGCAAAAAAAAATCACAGAGTTAACGCACTAGGCATAGTTCTCTATAGGTAAATGAAGAAAGGTAGTCCAGCAGTCCCTTAAAACGTAGATCACACACCATCCACCTTCATCTGGTCAGCAAACAACTCCTATGGACGCGTTTCAAACGCATGCGCGTTCTTGGTCACCACACCACCTGTGTGTTCCTCACCTCTTAAATACAAAGTTCAAGAGGGAGGAGCACTTGCTTCAAGAAGACTTATATAAAACACCCTTCGTGTACCTTAAAACTTCTTACAAAAACAGGTAACTTTTAAAACTTACTATTGAATGAAAAAAAGAAAATGGAAGAAAATCTTTGTTGTCTGTTTCTGCATCAAACTATAGGGTTATACATGTTCTACACCGACAGCAGAATCAGCAACAATCGCATTGTGTGTACTGGTTCTGAGAAATCAATGTGATTACATTCTTAAAAATTTCACAGAATAAAATGTTAATAAAAATAAAACATCTAAACGACAACCAGTTCAATTTAAGGTTCACACAGCATGTTGATTTAGTTAGTCAATTTTTTGGATTTACAGCTTACAGGCATACCAGGACAGACAATACAAAGTTCCACATATCGCAAACCCACATCAGGAAACAGTATTTTACGGGCCAATAGAAACCATTCCATACAAACCATAAGAGCCATTCCAATTGGAGAACTTACCAGGTTAAAACGTAAATTGCACCTCACATTCTACATTCCAGGAAGAGGCAAAACAATTAAAGGACAGGCTCACAAAAAGGGGCTATAGCCATAAACAATTTAATAGAGCCATGAAAATTGTCCAAAGTAAAAGTCAAGAAAATCTTGTGACAAATAAAAAGAAAACAATGTGCAATACAAATCATAACATAACCCAAAAAACAGTACTTGCAATCACATACAATCCACATTTCAAAAACATTCGTGGTTTAATTTATAAAAATCTGCACCTCCTAAAGGAAGACGAGATCTCGGCAGGTCTTTTGGCACAAGGAGTGGCTGTGGTGCCAAAAAAAGCTTGCACTCTAAAAGATAGACTATCCCCAGCCTAGTTATTTCAGAAACTCAATGTGTGAACACGTGGTTAAGTAACAAAGGTTTCTTTAAGTGTGGAGCAAATCGGTGCAAACTATGTGATGTTGCCAAGGTGTGCAAAGATTTTGCTGATCGTACAGAAAACCACAGATATGACATCAAACAGTACATCAATTGCAATGCGACAAATGTCGTATATGCAATTGATTGCACTGCCTGTAATTTAAAATATGTGGGATGCACTTCACGTCCATTAAAGATCAGGATCCGCGAGCACTTATATGACGCGGTCAAAGTAGAAAGCAATAGAAATAAATCGGGTGCATCCACACATTTTGCACAGGCACATAATGGAAACACATTTTTTTATAGCATATTGCATTGAGAAAGTGAAGAAACCCATAAGAGGTGGTGACAAAGAAAATTGTTCAACCTTGAAGCCTTCTGGCAGTACTCTCTGCGCACCAGAATACCGCACGGTTTGAACATACGGAAGGAATTAATGTTACACTATTGAAAACATTTTATTCTGTGGATTTTTTAAGAATGTAATCACATTGATTTCTCAGAACCAGTACACACAATGCGATTGTTGCTGATTCTGCTGTCGGTGTAGAACATGTATAACCCTATAGTTTGATTCACAAACACACCGAGCAGAAACAGACAACAAAGATTTTCTTCCATTTTCTTCTTTTTTCATGCAATAGTAAGTTTTAAAAGTTACCTGTTTTTGTAAGAAGTTTTAAGGTACATGAAGGGTGTTTTATATAAAAGTCTTCTTTAAGCAAGTGCTCCTCCCTCTTGAACTTGGTATTTAAGAGGCGAGGAACACAGATGGTGTGGTGATCAAGAACGCGCATGCGTTCGAAACGCGTCCATAGGAGTTGTTTGCTGACCAGGTGAAGGTGGATGGTGTGTGCTCTGTATTTTTAAAGAAAAGTGAAATAAAGGATCTACGTTTTAAGGGACTGCTGGACTACCTTTCTTCATTTACCTATAAGTTCCAAGCCTGGCCGGGCTTAAGTCCTTGCAGACCGTGGAGGAGGTGAACTGAGAGAACTTTATTTCTTATTCATAGTGCCCTATACCATTAAATAGGGGAGGACTCCATATTCGCGCATATGCGCATACATTTTCGCATATGCAGAAAAAACAAATATTCGTAATTCTGAATTATATTATATTCACGAATATGCGATATTTGCGATTAAAATTTGAATTGCGAATATTTGTGAGCAACACTACTCTTGAGGTGACTGGGGTATAAAACATGATGTGACAGCAGAATAGCAGGTGCAGATCTGGGGGTGACTGGAGGATAGGTTCACTGGGTGTGTCAGTGTTTGTTCTCCAGACTTCCAGGAGGGGAGAGGCTGATTTATTCACCTGTGTCTCCAGGAAGATATAGCAGCTTCCTGGGAGAGGCCTCAGCATGGACTCCCTGACCTCCACCTCCTGGTAAAGGCTGCCGGGGGTGTAGAGGGAAAGTTACCGACCAGAGCTACAACAGAAGATTTAGTCGGGTCAACAGCACCGGAAGCTGCAAAACTCCTAATGTGGATGATAAGTCTGCAAGGAAGGTGAGCACAAAAAGAGGTGCAGGATGTGGAACAATGGGGGCTCATGGGGCCTAGAGAGTCCACGGTAACCAATGGGTCCTTCAAATCTGCCAGGTGGGTGACCTATAACCAGATTGTAAAAAAAAAACAAAAAAAAAAAAAACTGTTAGGGTTAAAGGGGTACTCCGGTGCTTAGACATCTTATCCCCTTCCAAAGGATAGGGGATAAGATGCCTGATCGCGGGAGTCCTGCTGCTGGGGCCCCCCAAGATCTTGCACATGGCACCCCATTTGTAATCAGTCCCCGGAGCGTGTTCGCTCTGGGTCTGATTACCGGCGACCACAGGGCCGACGGCATGTGACGTCACGCCTCCGCCCCCGTGTGATGTCATGCTCCGCCACTCAATGCAAGCCTACGGGAGGGGGCGTGATAGCTGTCATGCCCCCTCCCATTGACTTGCATTGAGGGGCGGAGTGTGAGGTCACACGGGGGTGGAGGTGTGACGTCACACGCCGCCGGCCCTGTGATCAACAGTAATCAGACTGATTACAAACAGGGATAAGATGTCTAAGCACTGGAGAACCCCTTTTAAGGCCTTTTTCGCATCACCATTCGCTTATGACCCGTTAAGGGTCCGATCGTGTTTTTTTTTTCTCCTCTTTTTTCTTCTTCTTTGAGTCAACCCTAAAACAGGTTGGATGCAAACTGCAACTATCAGGTCCCAGTGGCCACCATTCACTTGCATGGGATCTGTCGGTGATCCGGTAATTTTACAGGAATTTTTTCTCCGCTAAACTTCTGGTTGTTGCCGATGGAACTTTGAAAAGCGGATTCTGACAGCAATGTGAACGGGGCCTTAGAGAGAGCCTAAATGTTACTAGACACTGAGCAAAGTCAGTGTCCAGGAACAAGAGGCCGGAGAGCCCCCTAAGGTGAAGTCTCTGCAGCACAAGATCCTGGAGGGAAGCCATGGGTTTAGGGAAAAGCTTCTCAATGAATAGATTTCTGCCAGGATGAAATGCCCAAGGAAAGAGGAGGATAGTGGTTGCTGTGCAGACAGTGAGTAGTAGAGGGAAGCAGTGGAGGTTGGGGTCCCTGTGGTATGAGGGGAGAAGCTGTGCAGAGCGGACAGAGTGCCACCTGGTCCACAAGTATTCTTGCAGCTCAGGTGGCATCAGAACACAGATGGGTAAACCAAAGAATGACATTTTCGACAGACACCTCAAAAGTTTTGATACCACATGAAAATTGGGTGTGCTGCGCAAAGTTGTGTGGGCAGTGTGTTTATTTTGCGCATTGACTTCTGCCAAAATTATCTAATATTGCGCCATTTTTATATTGTCGGTGCAGACTTAATTTTTCTTGTGTGTGCGCAACATAATGACTTTTTGTGCGGTAACAGAAGACCACACACTTGTGCTGCAGGATTTCCATTCAATCTATTGATGATAATGTTCAGACCCCCTAGCTGATCTCTAGATATTGCCATGAGAAGTGCGCGGTTCACTCCCAGACTGGCCACAATCTCCGTCGGGCTGCACTACATGGGCTCCATTATAAGGAATACAATTGTTGTATGCCGGCAATCTAAGAAGGTAAAAAAAAAAAAATAAATGAAATGCCTCCCAGAGTACTAATTTAACCACTTAAGGACCAATGATGTCCTGGGACGTCATGGCACCCTGGGCAGAGATCGGAAGCGGATGCCTGCTGAAATGCTTCAGCAGGCATCCAGGGCGATCGCCGCAAATCGCAAGGGAAATCGCCCTTTCGATCTGCTGCGATACCGGGCTGATTGGGTCTCTGGGACCCGACCGCCCGGTAATTTTGCATGATCCCGGTTGTCACAGACAGCCAGGACCATGCTGGAGGCTAGGAGCAAGGTGGCAAGCCTGCCACCACCTCCTATGCCCTGCGATCCGTCGGTTGGCTAACCGACCAATCGCAGGGGGGGGGAGGGGGCGGTTACTTCCTCCCGCCCTGCCCGGCCCCTGGAAGTCCAGAGAGGATGGGAGGAAGACCGGAAGACGCAGCGGGGGACGGGGGAGTGCTGGGGCCCGGCCCCGATACTTACCTCATCCCTGAAGACTCAGATCCCGGCGATGAAGACGGCGGCGGCGCCGACAGGCGAGTTCCTCTTCAGCCGCGGTCGGGCCCTTTACAGCAATGCGACATGCATTGCTGTATTGGGACCCTGTATACTACAACTCCCAGCATGCCCAGACAGCCCTTGGAGTCTGGGCATGCTGGGAGTTGCAGTTTTGCAACATCTGGAGGTCCACAGTTTTGGGACCACTGTGCCCTTCCAGATGTTGCAAAACTACACATCCTCAGCATGCCCTTACTGTCCAGGCATGCTGGGAGTTGTAGTTCTGCAACATCTGAAGGGCACAGATTGGGAACAACTGTATTAGTGGTCTGCAAACTATAGTCCTCCAGATGTTGCAAAACTACAACTCCAAGCATGCTGGGAGTTGTAGTTCCACAACATCTGGCTCTAAAGATGTTGCCGAACTACTACTTCCAGCATGCCTGAGAATGTTTGGGAGTTGTGGTTTTGCAACAACTGGAGGCACACTGGTTGGGAAACATTGTCTGTTTCCTAACTTAGTGTTTCCCAACCTGTTTCCCATACCCTTATGCAAATCCCTAATTCAGGCCTCAAATGCACATGGCGCTCTCACTTCGGAGCCCTGTCGTATTTCAAGGCAACAGTTTAGGGTCACATATGGGGTATTGCCGTACTCGGGAGAAATTGCCTAACAAATTTTGGGGGGCTTTTTCTCCTTTCACCCCTTATGAAAAGGTGAAGTTGATCTACACCAGCATGTTAGTGTAAAAAAAAAAAAATAAATAAATAAACATTTTTTTTTTACACTAACATGCTGGTGTTGCCCTATACTTAGACAAGAGGTAAAGGGGGGAAAAAGCCCCCCAAAATTTGTAATGCAATTTCTCCCGACTACAGAGATACCCCCATATGTGGGCGCAAAGTGCTCTGGGGGCGCAAAACAAGGCCAGAAGGGAGAGTGCACCATGTACATTTGAGGTGATTTGCACAGGGGTGGCTGATTGTTACAGCGGTTTTGACAAACGCAAAAAAAAAAAAAAAACACATGTGGCCCCATTTCGGAAATTACACCCCTCACATAATGTAATGAGGGGTGCAGTGAGAATTTACACCCCACTGGTGTCTGACAGATCTTTGGAACAGTGGGCTGTGCAAATAAAAAATTTTGTACAGCCCACTGTTCCAAAGATCTGACAGACATCAGTGGGGGGGGGGGGGGTAAAAGCTCACTGTACCCCTTTTTTACATTCCTCAAGGGGTCTAGTTTCCAAAATGGTATGCCATGTGGGGGTTATTTTGCTGTCCTGGCACCATAGGGGCTTCCTAAATGCGACATGCCTCCTGAGCAAAATTTCCTCTCAAATTGCCAAATATGACTCCTCTTCTGAGCATTGTAGTTCGCCCGTACTGCGCTTCAAGTCAACTTATGGGGTACCTCCATACTCAGAAGAGATTGGGTTACAAATTTTGGCGGGTATTTTCTGCTATTAACCCTTGCAAAAATGTGAAATTTGGGGGGGAAACACATTTTAGTGAAATGCAAAAGTCGTGAAACTCCTGTGAGGTATTAAGGCTCACTTTATTCCTTGTTACGTTCCTCAAGTGGTCTAGTTTCCAAAATGGTATGCCATGTGTTTTTTTTTTTTTTTTCCTGTTCTGGCACCATAGGGGCTTCCTAAATGCAACATGCCCCCCAAAAACCATTTCAGAAAAATGTACTCTCCAAAATCCCCTTGTCGCTCCTTCGCTTCTGAGCCTTCTACTGCGCCCGCCGAACAATTTACATAGACATATGAGAGAAACTGGGCTACAAATATAAGTATACATTTTCTCCTTTTACCCCTTGTAAAAATTTAAAAATTGGGTCTACAAGAACATGCAAGTGTAAAAAAAAATGAAGATTGTGAATTTTCTCCTTCACTTTGTTGCTATTCCTGTGAAACACCTAAAGGGTTAAAATGCTGACTGAATGTTATTTTGAATACTTTTGGGGGGGGGGTGCAGTTTTTATAATGGGGTCATTTGTGGGTTATTTCTAAGATGAAGACCCTTCAAATGCACTTCAAACCTGAACTGGTCCCGGAAAAATTGTGATTTTGGAAATTTTGTGAAAAATTGGAAAATTACTGCTGAACTTTGAAGCCCTCTGGTGTCTTCCAAAAGTAAAAACATGTCAATTTTATGATGCAAACATAAAGTGGACATTTTGTATATGTGAATAAAAAAAAAAATTGGAATATCCATTTTCCTTACAAGCAGAGAGCTTCAAAGTTACAAAAATGCTAAATTTTCAATTTTTTTAACCAAATTTTGGAATTTTTCACTAAAAAATAATTCAAGTATCGACAAAATTTTACCAATAACAAAGTAGAATATGTCACGAAAAAACACTCGGAATCAGAATGATAGGTAAAAGCATCCCAGAGTTATTAATGTTTAAAGTGACAGTGGTCAGATGTTCAAAAAACGCTCTGGTCCTAAGATGTAAAATGGCCTGGTCCTTAAGGGGTTAAAGGGAAACATTTTTCAAATCAACTGGTGCCATAAAGTTAAATAGATTTCTAAATTACTCCTATTAAAAAATCTTAATCCTTCCAGTACTTATCAACTGCTGTATACTCCAGAAGAAGTTCTTTTTAGTCTGACCACAGTGCTCTCTGCTGACACTCTTATTATTATAAAAATACAAAACTTATCCAATACAGAAAAAAGGAAAAGAAAACAAGCTTAACCAGCTATAACATAAATTAAAGACAAAACCCTGTCTAACCGGCCAGCCCAGCTTAACAGAAAAATTGATAGTTTGGTTAGGTAAGTGGGTTTATTTATTTATCTAAACAGCACACTGACACACACATACCGAAAATGAACATAAAAATAGCACAACGTGGCTTAAAAAAAAAATAAAAATAAGCACATTGCGGCTGTAACTCAAAAACATCCATACTCTGGAAACACACAAGGAGAAAATAAAACAAAACAGAAACATAGCAAGTACACCACTGCAAAATAATAAATAAATTTAAGCTGGAATAAACCTAATAAACCAAATAAACTACATATCAACATAACTGGTCCGACTGCCAAAACAATATAGAATATAAATAAACAATTATATAAACATATGCACTACAGAAAACCTTTTTACAAAATCAACAAAAAACCTTAGGAGAAGGGGGGGGGGGGGGGGAAATATATATATACCCAACACTAAAACTGTGCCCTCACCCACACCACCCCTCCTGCACATGGGTCAGAGTCCATACCATTCATACAGTTCACAAAGTCCTGTCCTTAACTGACCCATGTCAGGTCCCCCCAAAGCAAACCAATAAACAAAAACCCCACCACCCACAAATACACCCTCCCCACCTAGCACTCCTCCCAACCAACTTATGCACACTAAACCACAACCCACTTTAGGCCCAAGTTTGGTCGCCTGTAAGCCCTTCATAACGTATCAGGTAAAACAAAACGCTAGCGTGCACATGCATTAGCCCACCACTGGGAAGAAGGATGGCAGACTTGATACATCAAAATAATTTTAAACTCTTTCCCTAACTCCCCCTACAATTCTCCCTAATTCTATCCCTCCATTAAAACTGACCCTACTCTCATCTCTCTCTCTATCCCTATAACACTTCCCCCTAACCAAAATAAAAGGTACTCTACCCAAAAGGTCTAGTACCTAGAGCACATCAGAAGAAAACCCTCTCCACAGGAGAGAAGCCCTACTGGTACCAAGACTGCCATACTCCAAAGACCTGATCTTCCCGAGGTCACCGGTGATGTTCCTACAGCCCTCCACCTCGGAGAGGATTTTTTGTTGGGTTGACACTAAACACTGTGCGTTGCACATGTAGTACCTTACCACTAAACTAACTAAGAATAAAGTGCCCCGGTCTCGGCCACCCAAGTTCCTAAATGCCCCATAAGCCCACTCTGGATAGGTAAGGCCGGCAAGTTGACTCCAGCCGATGGAAGCACCCACCCTGTTGTAAACCCCTATATTAAAAGGGACAATGAAGCAGGAAGTGGTCCATGCTTTCCAGCGTGTCCCCGCACTTCAGGTTGTCCCTTACAAATAGCTTCCCCTGAAAGCAGAGCAGAAGATAAGAAGCAAGGACGCACGCGTTGGTAGTAGGTAAGTGTTTGCCAGCGGCGCATCCCTTCGGTGTTCTGACCACCGATCCTCGGGTCCCGCTATGGCCGGAGCGGTGGTCGGAACACTGAAATGGGGGCAGTACACAGGCATACAGCCTCCAGCCACACTTTATGGCTGGAGGCTGTATGCCTGTGGGGGAACATACTGCCAACGTAATTTGGGGGACTGTATTGCACCTAATGTGGGAGAACTATACTGCACCTAATGTGGGGGAACTACAACCTAATGTGGGGGAACTATACTGCACCTAATGTGGGGTGGGGGGGAAATACAACCTAATGTGGGTGAACTATACTGCACC